>NW_027488638.1:600000-816719 GCF_050948215.1 Halictus rubicundus | reverse complement strand
AAATCCCCTATCCTATCCTCTATCCTATCCTATCCTCTATCCTATCCTATCGTCTATCCTATCCTCTATCCTATCCTATGCTCTATCCTATCCTATCCCCTATCATATCCTATCCTCTATCCTATCCTATTCTCTATCCTATCCTATCCTCTATCATATCCTCTATCCTATCCTCTATCCTATCCTCTATCCTATCCTCTATCCTATCCTATCCTCTATTCTATCCTATCGTCTATACTATCCTCTATCCTATCCTATCCTCTATCCTATCCTATCCTCTATCCTATCCTATCCTCTATCCTATCCTATCCTCTATCCTATCCTATCCTCTATCCTATCCTATCCTCTATCCTATCCTATCCTCTATCCTATCCTATCCTCTATCCTATCCTATCCTCTATCCTATCCTATCCTATCCTCTATCCTATCCTATCTTCTATCCTATCCTATCCTCTATCCTATCATATCCTCTATCCTATAATATCCTCCATCCTATCCTATCCTCTATCCAATCCTCTATCCTATCCTCTATCCTATCCTATCTTCTGTCCTATCCTATCCTCTATCCTATCAAATCCCCTATCCTATCCTCTATCCTATCCTATCCTCTACCCTATCCTATCGTCTATCCTATCCTCTTTCCTATCCTATCCTCTATCCTATCAAATCCCCTATCCCATCCTCTGTCCTATCCTATCCTCTATCCTATCCTACCCTCTATCCTATCAAATCCCCTATCCTATCCTCTATCCTATCCTATCCTCTATCCTATCATATCCTCTATCCTATCCTATCCTCTATCCTATCCTATCGTCTATCCTATCCTCTATCCTATCCTATGCTCTATCCTATCCTATCCCCTATCATATCCTATCCTCTATCCTATCCTATTCTCTATCCTATCCTATCCTCTATCCTATCCTCTATCCTATCCTCTATCCTATCCTCTATCCTATCCTCTATCCTATCCTATCCTCTATTCTATCCTATCGTCTATCCTATCCTCTATCCTATCCTATCCTCTATCCTATCCTATCCTCTATCCTATCCTATCCTCTATCCTATCATATCCTCTATCCTATCCTATCCTCTATCCTATCCTATCGTCTATCCTATCCTCTATCCTATCCTATGCTCTATCCTATCCTATCCCCTATCATATCCTATCCTCTATCCTATCCTATTCTCTATCCTATCGTATCCTCTACCCTATCCTATCGTCTATCCTATCCTCTTTCCTATCCTATCCTCTATCCTATCAAATCCCCTATCCCATCCTCTGTCCTATCCTATCCTCTATCCTATCCTACCCTCTATCCTATCAAATCCCCTATCCTATCCTCTATCCTATCCTATCCTCTATCCTATCATATCCTCTATCCTATCCTATCCTCTATCCTATCCTATCGTCTATCCTATCCTCTATCCTATCTTATGCTCTATCCTAACCTATCCCCTATCCTATCCTATCCTCTATCCTATCCTATCCTCTATCCTATCCTATCCTCTATCCTATCCTATCCCCTATCCTATCCTATCGTCTATCCTATCCTCTATCCTATCCTATCCTCTATCCTATCCTATCCTCTATCCTATCCTATCCTCTATCCTATCCTATCCTCTATCCTATCCTATCCTCTATCCTATCCTATCCTCTATCATATCCTATCATCTATCCTCTATCCTATCCTATCCTCTATCCTATCCTATCGTCTATCCTATCCTCTATACTATCCTATCCTCTATCCTATCCTATCCTCTATTATATCCTATCTTCTATCCTATCCTATCCTCTATCCTATCAAATCCCCTACCCTATCCTCTATCCTATCCTATCCTGTATCCTATCCAATCCTCTATCCTATCCTATCATCTATCCACTATCCTATCCAATCCTCTATCCTATCCTATCCTCTATCCAATCCTCCATCCTATTCTATCCTCTATTCTATCCTGTCCTGTATCCTATCAAATCCCCTATCCTATCCTCTGTACTATCCTATCCTCTATCCTATCCTATCGTCTATCCTATCGTCTATCCTATCCTATCGTCTATCCTATCGTCTATCCTATCCTATCCTCTATCCTATCCTATCGTCTATCCTATCCTCTATCCTATCCTTTATCCTATCCTATCCTCTATCCCATCCTACTCTCTATCCTATCCTATCTTCTATCCTATCCTATCCTCTATCCTATCAAATCACCTATCCTATCCTCTATCCTATCCTATCCTCTATCCTATCCTCTATCCTATCCTATCCTCTATCCTATCCTATCCCCTATCGTATCCTGTTCTCTATCCTATCCAATCCCCTATCCTATCCTCTATCCTATTCTATCGCCTAAGATATCGTATCCTCTATCCTATCCAATCCTCTATCCTATCCTATCCTCTATCCTATCCTGTCCTCTATCCTATCCTATCGTCTATCCTATCCTCTATCCTATCCTATCCTGTATCCTATCCCATGCTCTATCCTATCCTATCATCTATCCTCTATCCTATCCAATCCTCTATCCTATCCTATCCTCTATCCTATCCTATACTCTATCCTATAATATCTACTATCCTATCCTATCCCCTATCCTATCCTCTGTCCTATCCTATCCTCTGTCCTATCCTATCCTCTATCCTATCCTATCCTCTATCCTATCCTATCCTCTATCCTATCCTATCCTCTATCATATCCTATCCTCTATCATATCCTATCCTCTATCCTATCCTATCCTCTATCCTATCCTATCCTCTATCCTATCCTATCCTCTATCCTATCCTAGCTTCTATCCTATCCTATCCTCTATCCTATCCTATCGTCTATCCTATCCTCTATCCTATCCTATCCTCTATCCTATCCTATCGTCTATCCTATCCTCTATCCTATCCTATCCTCTATCCTATCCTATCCTCTATCCTATCCTATCCTCTATCCTATCCTATCCTCTATCCTATCAAATCCCCTATCCTATCAAATCCCCTATCCTATCCTCTATCCTATCCTATCCTCTATCCTATCCTATCGTCTATCCTATCCTCTATCCTATCCTATGCTCTATCCTATCCTATCCCCTATCATATCCTATCCTCTATCCTATCCTATTCTCTATCCTATCCTATCCTCTATCATATCCTCTATCCTATCCTCTATCCTATCCTCTATCCTATCCTCTATCCTATCCTATCCTCTATTCTATCCTATCGTCTATCCTATCCTCTATCCTATCCTATCCTCTATCCTATCCTATCCTCTATCCTATCCTATCCTCTATCCTATCCTATCCTCTATCCTATCCTATCCTCTATCCTATCCTATCCTCTATCCTATCCTATCCTCTATCCTATCCTATCCTATCCTCTATCCTATCCTATCTTCTATCCTATCCTATCCTCTATCCTATCATATCCTCTATCCTATAATATCCTCCATCCTATCCTATCCTCTATCCAATCCTCTATTCTATCCTCTATCCTATCCTATCTTCTGTCCTATCCTATCCTGTATCCTATCCCATGCTCTATCCTATCCTATCATCTATCCTCTATCCTATCCAATCCTCTATCCTATCCTATCCTCTATCCTATCCTATACTCTATCCTATAATATCTACTATCCTATCCTATCCCCTATCCTATCCTCTGTCCTATCCTATCCTCTGTCCTATCCTATCCTCTATCCTATCCTATCCTCTATCCTATCCTATCCTCTATCCTATCCTATCCTCTATCCTATCCTATCCTCTATCATATCCTATCCTCTATCATATCCTATCCTCTATCCTATCATATCCTCTATCCTATAATATCCTCCATCCTATCCTATCCTCTATCCAATCCTCTATCCTATCCTCTATCCTATCCTATCTTCTGTCCTATCCTATCCTCTATCCTATCAAATCCCCTATCCTATCCTCTATCCTATCCTATCCTCTACCCTATCCTATCGTCTATCCTATCCTCTTTCCTATCCTATCCTCTATCCTATCCTATCCTCTATCCTATCCTATCTTCTATCCTATCCTATCCTCTATCCTATCATATCCTCTATCCTATAATATCCTCCATCCAATCCTATCCTCTATCCAATCCTCTATCCTATCCTATCTTCTGTCCTATCCTATCCTCTATCCTATCAAATCCCCTATCCTATCCTCTATCCTATCCTATCCTCTACCCTATCCTATCGTCTATCCTATCCTCTTTCCTATCCTATCCTCTATCCTATCAAATCCCCTATCCCATCCTCTGTCCTATCCTATCCTCTATCCTATCCTACCCTCTATCCTATCAAATCCCCTATCCTATCCTCTATCCTATCCTATCCTCTATCCTATCATATCCTCTATCCTATCCTATCCTCTATCCTATCCTATCGTCTATCCTATCCTCTATCCTATCCTATGCTCTATCCTATCCTATCCCCTATCATATCCTATCCTCTATCCTATCCTATTCTCTATCCTATCCTATCCTCTATCCTATCCTCTATCCTATCCTCTATCCTATCCTCTATCCTATCCTCTATCCTATCCTATCCTCTATTCTATCCTATCGTCTATCCTATCCTCTATCCTATCCTATCCTCTATCCTATCCTATCCTCTATCCTATCCTATCCTCTATCCTATCATATCCTCTATCCTATAATATCCTCTATCCTATCCTATACTCTATTCTATCCTATCGTCTATCCTATCCTCTATCCTATCCTATCCTCTATCCTATCCTCTATCCTATCCTCTATCCTCTCCTCTATCCTATCCTATCCTCTATCCTATCCTATCCTCTATCCTATCCTATCCTCTATCCTATCCTATCCTCTATCCTATCCTATCCTCTATCCTATCCTATCCTCTATCCTATCCTATCCTCTATCCTATCCTATCCTCTATCCTATCCTATCCTCTATCCTATCCTATCCTCTATCCTATCCTATCCTCTATCCTATCCTGTATCCTATCAAATCCCCTATCCTATCCTCTATCCTATCCTATCGTCTATCCTATCCTATCCTCTATCCTATCCTATCGTCTATCCTATCGTCTATCCTATCCTATCCTCTTTCCTATCCTATCCTCTATCCTATCAAATCCCCTATCCTATCAAATCCCCTATCCTATCCTCTATCCTATCCTATCCTCTATCCTATCCTATCCTCTATCCTATCCTATCGTCTATCCTATCCTCTATCCTATCCTATGCTCTATCCTATCCTATCCTCTATCCAATCCTATATCCTATCCTCTATCCTATCCTATCTTCTGTCCTATCCTATCCTCTATCCTATCAAATCCCCTATCCTATCCTCTATCCTATCCTATCCTCTACCCTATCCTATCGTCTATCCTATCCTCTTTCCTATCCTATCCTCTATCCTATCCTCTATCCTATCCTATGCTCTATCCTATCCTATCCCCTATCATATCCTATCCTCTATCCTATCCTATTCTCTATCCTATCCTATCCTCTATCCTATCCTCTATCCTATCCTCTATCCTATCCTCTATCCTATCCTATCCTCTATTCTATCCTATCGTCTATCCTATCCTCTATCCTATCCTATCCTATCCTCTATCCTATCCTATCCTCTATCCTATCCTATCCTCTATCCTATCCTATCCTCTATCCTATCCTATCCTCTATCCTATCCTATCCTCTATCCTATCCTATCCTATCCTCTATCCTATCCTATCTTCTATCCTATCCTATCCTCTATCCTATCATATCCTCTATCCTATAATATCCTCTATCCTATCCTATCCTCTATTCTATCCTATCGTCTATCCTATCCTCTATCCTATCCTATCCTCTATCCTATCCTATCGTCTACCCTATCCTCTATCCTATCCTATCCTCTATCCTATCCTATCCTCTATCCTATCCTATCGTCTACCCTATCCTCTATCCTATCCTATCCTCTATCCTATCCTATCCTCTATCCTATCCTGTATCCTATCAAATCCCCTATCCTATCCTCTATCCTATCCTATCGTCTATCCTATCCTATACTCTATCCTATCCTGTCCTCTATCCTATGCTATCCTCTATCCTATCCTCAATCCTAACCTATTCTCTATCCTATCCTCTATCCTATCCTATCCTCTATCCTATCCTATCGTCTATCCTATCCTCTTTCCTATCCTATCCTCTATCCTATCAAATCCCCTATCCTATCCTCTATCCTATCCTATCATCTATCATCAATCCTATCCTTTCCTGTATCCTATCCAATCGTCTATCCTATCCTATCCTCTATCCTATCCTATCCTATCCTCTATCCTATCCTATCCTCTATCCTATCCTGTCCTCTATCCTATGCTATCCTCTATCCTATCCTCAATCCTAACCTATTCTCTATCCTATCCTCTATCCTATCCTATCCTCTATCCTATCCTATCCTCTATCCTATCCTATCCTCTATCCTATCCTATCCTCTATCCTATCCTATCCTCTATCCTATCCTATCCTCTATTCTATCCTGTCCTGTATCCTAACAAATCCCCTATTCTATCCTCTGTACTATCCTATCCTCTATCCTATCCTATCGTCTATCCTATCGTCTATCCTATCCTCTATCCTATCCTATCCTCTGTCCTATCCTATCCTCTATCCTATCCTATCCTCTATCCTATCCTATCTTCTATCATATCCTATCCTCTATCCTATCAAATCGCCTATCCTATCCTCTATCCTATCCTATCCTCTATCCTATCCTATCCCCTATCGTATCCTGTTCTCTATCCTATCCAATCCCCTATCCTATCCTCTATCCTATCCTATCCTCAACCCTATCCTATCCTCTATACTATAATATCATCTATCCTAGCCAATCCTCTATCCTATCCTCTATCCTATCCTATTCTCTATCCTATCCTATCCCCTATCGTATCCTGTTCTGTATCCTATCCAATCCCCTATCCTATCCTCTATACTATCCTCTATCCTATCCTATTCTCTATCCTATCCTCTATCCTATCCTATCCCCTATCGTATCCTGTTCTGTATCCTATCCAATCTCCTATCCTATCCTATCCTCTATCCTGTAACCGTACATTCCTCTTTTGACTGTGTTGATTGGATTTTTCCCTGTCCCGATGACTCAAGGGTTATTGATATTAAGACACGGGGGCCGGTTACTACCCCCCAATTCCCTACGCGTGTAAATTCGCGAAGGAGATGGATTCGTGCCTCCAGGCACTGGAAAGCGGCGAGGTTTGGACGAGACAAATAAAGCTTGTAGACAAATTACTGGTAAAATTGGCAGTATATTCTTGGAAGAACTATTTTTGTTTTGACGAGCAATCTCTCCGGTATGCTCGGAGATGAGCTATTTGTTTACAGAACGACTCGTGATCTGTCCCGACGTACGGGGCAATAAATTCCTCAATGGCGACGCGCTGAATACCGCGTAACGGTAATCCGTACCGAGTTCTCGCAACACGTAAACACGCAATGTACGCCGTGTTACGACGCACGCAGTTCGCTCGCTTTGCCTCTACACCTGGTTCCTTTTTATAAACGATTCTAACGATTTGAATGTGTATCGCGCCTCACGATATGCGAATTCGTGACCTGTCTAACCAACCGTGCACTCGGCCGCGAATGCGTACGAGTAGTCCGGTTGGAGACACACACTAAAAACCCCTGGCACTCCACGCGACCGAGGAGTTTACTCTTCAGCACGATACGTGGCCTCCGAGCAATCTCCGTATCGGTAGCGGCAGAATGACAAGAATTGTGCACAGTCCGCTCGCTCTAATCCGACCCGTGTGCCTGACGCAGTGACGGTTGAACGACTCGTTTCGACCTCGTAACCGATCGAAGGCGAACCCGTCAGACCACCCAAGTATTTGTCCGAATTCTCGTACAAATAGCCCAAGTGGAGACACACACTAAAAACCCCTGGCACTCCACGCAACTAAGAAGTTTACTCTTCAGCACGATGCGTGGCCTCCGAGCAATCTCCGTGTAAGCAGCGGCAGAATGACAAGGATTGTGCAAGGTTCGGTCGTATCGAATCGACCCGAAGGGAAATTATGAGTTCGTTCGCACAATCCGTATGCGTACGACGCACTGCACGATTGTGGACTTGTCAGACCGTCCATACACTCGTCCGAATGCTCGTACGAGTGGTCTGGATGGAGACGCACACCAAGCCGTAGGTCACGCCACGCTACCAAGGATTACGCTCTTCAGCACGATACGTGGCCTCCGAACGTGTTCCTGATTGATAGCGGCAGAATGATCACGACCATGCAAATCCTACCGAAGCAGTGATGGGCATTTCGAACAAGAACCCCGAAAGTTACGATGACGAAGTGTCCACTCGGTACCACGATTACGACGAAAGATTTACGAATTTTAAATAACCCGTGATAATTACACAGAACACAAACTGCGTCTTAATGCTCGGCAATGCCACAGCGCAGTTTGCACCTGTGACTCCTCGGTTTGAGGCGCGTACGTGTCGAGGATAGAACAGTCGGTTTGCCTGTTCTATCGGGTCGGTTTGACCCCTCGATCGCGTACCGTGTTTCGCCGACGGGACACTTCGCGAGACGCGTGCGGCTAGAACCGCTTCCAGATGTAGAGTGATCTATCTGCGGCACGCATCGACCTCCTTCGATCGGTATCGAGTGGGGATCGATGCGTGCGCATTACGACAAGTGTCGCGATATCTCGCGGTCCTTTTCTCCGTCCGAACTCGCGGGTTACGTCACGGAGCGTTATGGTGGGGTCGACATCGACGTTCGATCTATGGGGTGTATCAATATGTAACCTGTACGGTTACAATCCTATCCTATCCTCTATCCTATCCTATCCTCTATCCTATCCTATCGTGTATCCTATCCTATCCTATCCTCTATCCTACCATATCGTCTATCCTATCCTATCGTCTATCCTATCCTATCCTCTATACTATCAAATCCCCTATCCTATCCTCTATCCTATCAAATCCCCTATCCTATCCTCTATCCTATCCTATCCTCTATCCTATCCTATCGTCTATCCTATCCTCTATCCTATCCTATCGTCTATCCTATCCTATCCTCTATCCTATCCTATCGTCTATCCTATCCTCTATCCTATCCTATCCTCTATCCTATAGTATCCTCTTTCCTATCCTATCCTCTATCCTATAGTATCCTCTTTCCTATCCTATCCTCTTTCCTATCCTATTCTCTATCCTATCCTCTATCCTATCCTATGCTCTATCCTATTCTATCCCCAATCATATCCTATCCTCTATCCTATCCTATTCTCTATCCTATCCTCTCCTCTATCCTATCCTCTATCCTATCCTCTATCCTATCCTATCCTCTATTCTATCCTATCGTCTATCCTATCCTCTATCCTATCCTGTCGTCTATCCTATCCTCTATCCTATCCTATCCTCTATCCTATCCTATCCTCTATCCTATCCTACCCTCTATCCTATCAAATCCCCTATCCTATCCTCTGTCCTATCCTATCCTCTATCCTATCCTATCCTCTATCCTATCAAATCCCCTATCCTATCCTCTATCCTATCAAATCCCCTATCCTATCCTCTATCCTATCCTATCATCTATCCTCTATCCTATCCTCTATCCTATCCTATCCTCTATCCTATCCTATCGTCTATCCTATCCTCTATCCTATCCTGTCGTCTATCCTATCCTCTATCATATCCTATCCTCTATCCCATCCTATCCTCTATCCTATCCTATCCTCTATCCTATCCCATCTTCTATCCTATCCTATCCTCTATCCTATCAAATCCCCTATCCTATCCTCTGTCCTATCCTATCCTCTATCCTATCCTATCCTCTATCCTATCAAGTCCCCTATCCTATCAAATCCCCTATCCTATCCTCTATCCTATCCTATCCTCTATCCTATCCTATCGTCTATCCTATCCTCTACCCTATCCTATGCTCTATCCTATCCTATCCCCTATCATATCCTATCCTCTATCCTATCCTATTCTCTATCCTATCCTATCCTCTATACTATCCTCTATCCTATCCTCTATCCTATCCTATCCTCTATTCTATCCTATCGTCTATCCTATCCTCTATCCTATCCTATCCTCTATCCTATCCTATCCTCTATCCTATCCTATCCTCTATCCTATCCTATCCTCTATCCTATCCTATCCTCTATCCTATCCTATCCTATCCTCTATCCTATCCTATCTTCTATCCTATCCTATCCTCTATCCTATCATATCCTCTATCCTATAATATCCTCTATCCTATCCTATCCTCTATTCTATCCTATCGTCTATCCTATCCTCTATCCTATCCTATCCTCTATCCTATCCTATCGTCTATCCTCTCCTCTATCCTATCCTATCCTCTATCCTATCCTATCCTCTATCCTATCCTATCCTCTATCCTATCCTATCCTCTATCCTATCCTATCCTCTATCCTATCCTATCCTCTATCCTATCCTATCCTCTATCCTATCCTGTATCCTATCAAATCCCCTATCCTATCCTCTATCCTATCCTATCGTCTATCCTATCCTATACTCTATCCTATCCTATCGTCTATCCTATCGTCTATCCTATCCTCTATCCTATCCTATCCTCAATCCTATCCTATCCTCTATCCTATCCTATCCTCTATCCTATCCTATCTTCTATCCTATCCTATCCTCTAACCTATGAAATCCCCTATCCTATCCTCTATCCTATCCTATCCTGTATCCTATCCAATCCTCTATCCTATCCTATCATCTATCATCAATCCTATCCTTTCCTGTATGCTATCCAATCCTCTATCCTATCCTATCCTCTATCCTATCCTATCCTATCCTCTATCCTATCCTATCCTCTATCCTATCCTCTATCCTATAATATCCTCTATCCTATCAAATCCCCTATCATATCTTCTATCCTATCCTATCCTGTATCCTATCCAATCCTCTATCCTATCCTATCATCTATCATCAATCCTATCCTTTCCTGTATCCTATCCAATCCTCTATCCTATCACATCCCCTATCCTATCCTCTATTATATCCTATCCTGTATCCTATCCTATCGTCTATCCTATCCTCTATCCTATCCTATCCTCTATCCTATCCTATCCTCTATCCTATCCTATCTTCTATCCTATCCTTTCCTCTATCCTATCCTATCCTCTATCCTATCCTATCCTCTATCCTATCCTATCGTCTATCCTATCCTCTATCCTATCCTATCGTGTATCCTATCCTATCCTATCCTCTATCCTACCATATCCTCTATCCTATCCTATCGTCTATCCTATCCTATCCTCTATCCTATCCTATCCTCTATCCTATCCTATCCTCTATCCTATCCTATCCTCTATCCTATCCTATCGTCTATCCTATCCTGTCGTCTATCCTATTCTCTATCCTATCCTATCCTCTATCCTATCCTATCCTCTATCCTATCCTATCCTCTATCCTATCAAATCCCCTATCCTATCCTCTGTCCTATCCTATCCTCTATCCTATCCTATCCTCTATCCTATCAAATCCCCTATCCTATCCTCTATCCTATCAAATCCCCTATCCTATGCTCTATCCTATCCTATCCTCTATCCTATCAAATCCCCTATCCTATCCTCTATCCTATCAAATCCCCTATCCTATCCTCTATCCTATCCTATCATCTATCCTCTATCCTATCCTCTATCCTATCCTATCCTCTATCCTATCCTATCGTCTATCCTATCCTCTATCCTATCCTGTCGTCTATCCTATCCTCTATCATATCCTATCCTCTATCCCATCCTATCCTCTATCCTATCCTATCCTCTATCCTATCCCATCTTCTATCCTATCCTATCCTCTATCCTATCAAATCCCCTATCCTATCCTCTGTCCTATCCTATCCTCTATCCTATCCTATCCTCTATCCTATCAAGTCCCCTATCCTATCAAATCCCCTATCCTATCCTCTATCCTATCCTATCCTCTATCCTATCCTATCGTCTATCCTATCCTCTACCCTATCCTATGCTCTATCCTATCCTATCCCCTATCATATCCTATCCTCTATCCTATCCTATTCTCTATCCTATCCTATCCTCTATACTATCCTCTATCCTATCCTCTATCCTATCCTATCCTCTATTCTATCCTATCGTCTATCCTATCCTCTATCCTATCCTATCCTCTATCCTATCCTATCCTCTATCCTATCCTATCCTCTATCCTATCCTATCCTATCCTATCCTATCCTCTATCCTATCCTATCTTCTATCCTATCCTATCCTCTATCCTATCATATCCTCTATCCTATAATATCCTCTATCCTATCCTATCCTCTATTCTATCCTATCGTCTATCCTATCCTCTATCCTATCCTATCCTCTATCCTATCCTATCGTCTATCCTCTCCTCTATCCTATCCTATCCTCTATCCTATCCTATCCTCTATCCTATCCTATCCTCTATCCTATCCTATCCTCTATCCTATCCTATCCTCTATCCTATCCTGTATCCTATCAAATCCCCTATCCTATCCTCTATCCTATCCTATCGTCTATCCTATCCTATACTCTATCCTATCCTATCGTCTATCCTATCGTCTATCCTATCCTCTATCCTATCCTATCCTCAATCCTATCCTATCCTCAATCCTATCCTATCCTCTATCCTATCCTATCCTCTATCCTATCCTATCTTCTATCCTATCCTATCCTCTATTCTATCCTATCGTCTATCCTATCCTCTATCCTATCCTATCCTCTATCCTATCCTATCCTCTATCCTATCCTATCCTCTATCCTATCCTATCCTATCCTCTATCCTATCCTATCTTCTATCCTATCCTATCCTCTATCCTATCATATCCTCTATCCTATAATATCCTCTATCCTATCCTATCCTCTATTCTATCCTATCGTCTATCCTATCCTCTATCCTATCCTATCCTCTATCCTATCCTATCGTCTATCCTCTCCTCTATCCTATCCTATCCTCTATCCTATCCTATCCTCTATCCTATCCTATCCTCTATCCTATCCTATCCTCTATCCTATCCTATCCTCTATCCTATCCTGTATCCTATCAAATCCCCTATCCTATCCTCTATCCTATCCTATCGTCTATCCTATCCTATACTCTATCCTATCCTATCGTCTATCCTATCGTCTATCCTATCCTCTATCCTATCCTATCCTCAATCCTATCCTATCCTCTATCCTATCCTATCCTCTATCCTATCCTATCTTCTATCCTATCCTATCCTCTAACCTATGAAATCCCCTATCCTATCCTCTATCCTATCCTATCCTGTATCCTATCCAATCCTCTATCCTATCCTATCATCTATCATCAATCCTATCCTTTCCTGTATGCTATCCAATCCTCTATCCTATCCTATCCTCTATCCTATCCTATCCTATCCTCTATCCTATCCTATCCTCTATCCTATCCTCTATCCTATAATATCCTCTATCCTATCAAATCCCCTATCATATCTTCTATCCTATCCTATCCTGTATCCTATCCAATCCTCTATCCTATCCTATCATCTATCATTAATCCTATCCTTTCCTGTATCCTATCCAATCCTCTATCCTATCACATCCCCTATCCTATCCTCTATTATATCCTATCCTGTATCCTATCCTATCGTCTATCCTATCCTCTATCCTATCCTATCCTCTATCCTATCCTATCCTCTATCCTATCCTATCTTCTATCCTATCCTTTCCTCTATCCTATCCTATCCTCTATCCTATCCTATCCTCTATCCTATCCTATCGTCTATCCTATCCTCTATCCTATCCTATCGTGTATCCTATCCTACCCTATCCTCTATCCTACCATATCCTCTATCCTATCCTATCGTCTATCCTATCCTATCCTCTATCCTATCCTATCCTCTATCCTATCCTATCCTCTATCCTATCCTATCGTCTATCCTATCCTTTATCCTATCCTGTCGTCTATCCTATTCTCTATCCTATCCTATCCTCTATCCTATCCTATCCTCTATCCTATCCTATCCTCTATCCTATCAAATCCCCTATCCTATCCTCTGTCCTATCCTATCCTCTATCCTATCCTATCCTCTATCCTATCAAATCCCCTATCCTATCCTCTATCCTATCAAATCCCCTATCCTATGCTCTATCCTATACTATCCTCTATCCTATCCTATCGTCTATCCTATCCTCTATCCTATCCTATGCTCTATCCTATTCTATCCCCAATCATATCCTATCCTCTATCCTATCCTATTCTCTATCCTATCCTCTCCTCTATCCTATCCTCTATCCTATCCTCTATCCTAACCTATCCTCTATTCTATCCTATCCTCTATCCTATCCTATCCTCTATCCTATCCTATCCTCTATCCTATCCTATCCTCTATCCTATCCTATCGTCTATCCTATCCTTTATCCTATCCTATCCTCTATCCTATAGTATCCTCTTTCCTATCCTATCCTCTATCCTATAGTATCCTCATTCCTATCCTATCCTCTATCCTATCCTATCCCCTATCCTATTCTCTATCCTATCCTCTACTCTATCCTATCCTCTATCCTATCCTCTATCCTATCCTCTATCCTATCCTATCCTCTATTCTATCCTATCCTCTATCCTATCCTATCCTCTATCCTATCCTATCCTCTATCCTATCCTATCCTCTATCCTATCCTATCCTCTATCCTATCCTCTATCCTATCCTCTATCCTATCCTATGCTCTATCCTATTCTATCCCCAATCATATCCTATCCTCTATCCTATCCTATCCTCTATCCTATCCTATCCTAACCTCTATCCTATCCTCTATCCTATCCTATTTTCTATCCTATCCTATCTTCTATCCTATCATATCCTCTATCCTATAATATCCTCTATCCTATCCTATCCTCTATCCAATCCTCTATCCTATCCTCTATCCTATCCTATCTTCTGTCCTATTCTACCCTCTATCCTATCAAATCCCCTATCCTATCCTCTATCCTATCCTATCCTCTATCCTATCCTATCGTCTATCCTATCCTCTATCCTATCCTATCCTCTATCCTATCCTATCCTCTATCCTATCCTATCCTCTATCCTATCCTATCCTCTATCCTATCCTATCGTCTATCCTATCCTCTATCCTATCCTATCCTCTATCCTATAGTAACCTCTTTCCTATCCTATCCTATCCTCTATCCTATCCTATCGTCTATCCTATCCTCTATCCTATCCTATGCTCTATCCTATCCTCTATCCTATCCTATGCTCTATCCTATTCTATCCCCAATCATATCCTATCCTCTATCCTATCCTATTCTCTATCCTATCCTCTCCTCTATCCTATCCTCTATCCTATCCTCTATCCTATCCTATCCTCTATTCTATCCTATCGTCTATCCTATCCTCTATCCTATCCTGTCGTCTATCCTATCCTCTATCCTATCCTATCCTCTATCCTATCCTATCCTCTATCCTATCAAATCCCCTATCCTATCCTCTGTCCTATCCTATCCTCTATCCTATCCTATCCTCTATCCTATCAAATCCCCTATCCTATCCTCTATCCTATCAAATCCCCTATCCTATCCTCTATCCTATCCTATCCTCTATCGTATCCTATCGTCTATCCTATCCTCTATCCTATCCTATGCTCTATCCTATTCTATCCCCCATCATATCCTATCCTCTATCCTATCCTATTCTCTATCCTATCCTCTCCTCTATCCTATCCTCTATCCTATCCTCTATCCAATCCTATCCTCTATTCTATCCTATCGTCTATCCTATCCTCTATCCTATCCTATCCTCTATCCTATCCTATCCTCTATCCTATCCTATCCTAACCTCTATCCTATCCTCTATCCTATCCTATTTTCTATCCTATCCTATCTTCTATCCTATCATATCCTCTATCCTATAATATCCTCTATCCTATCCTATCCTCTATCCTATCCTATCCTAACCTCTATCCTATCCTCTATCCTATCCTATCTTCTGTCCTATTCTACCCTCTATCCTATCAAATCCCCTATCCTATCCTCTATCCTATCCTATCCTCTGTCCTATCCTATCGTCTATCCTATCCTCTATCCTATCCTATCCTCTATCTTATCCTATCCTCTATCCTATCCTATCCTCTATCCTATCCTATCCTCTATCCTATCCTATCCTCTATCCTATCCTCTATCCTATAGTATCCTCTTTCCTATCCTATCCTCTATCCTATAGTATCCTCTTTCCTATCCTATCCTCTATCCTATAGTATCCTCTTTCCTATCCTATCCTCTATCCTATCCTATCCTCTATCCTATCCTCTATCCTATCCTATGCTCTATCCTATTCTATCCCCAATCATATCCTATCATCTATCCTATCCTATTCTCTATCCTATCCTCTCCTCTATCCTATCCTCTATCCTATCCTCTATCCTATCCTATCCTGTATTCTATCCTGTCGTCTATCCTATCCTCTATCCTATCCTGTTGTCTATCCTATCCTCTATCCTATCCTATCCTCTATCCTATCCTATCCTCTATCCTATCCTATCCTCTATCCTATCAAATCCCCTATCCTATCCTCTGTCCTATCCTATCCTCTATCCTATCCTATCCTCTATTCTATCAAATCCCCTATCCTATCCTCTATCCTATCCTATCCTGTATCCTATCCAATCCTCTATCCTATCCTATCATCTATCCTCTATCCTACCCAATCCTCTATCCTAGCCTATCCTCTATCCTATCATATCCTCTATCCTATAATATCCTCTATCCTATCCTATCCTCTATCCAATCCTCTATCCTATCCTCTATCCTATCCTATCTTCTGTCCTATTCTACCCTCTATCCTATCAAATCCCCTATCCTATCCTCTATCCTATCCTATCCTCTGTCCTATCCTATCGTCTATCCTATCCTCTATCCTATCCTATCCTCTATCCTATCCTATCCTCTATCCTATCCTATCCTCTATCCTATCCTATCCTCTATCCTATCCTATCCTCTATCCTATCCTCTATCGTATAGTATCCTCTTTCCTATCCTATCCTCTATCCTATAGTATCCTCTTTCCTATCCTATCCTCTATCCTATAGTATCCTCTTTCCTATCCTATCCTCTATCCTATCCTATCCTCTATCCTATCCTCTATCCTATCCTGTCGTCTATCCTATCCTCTATCCTATCCTATCCTCTATCCTATCCTATCCTCTATCCTATCCTATCCTCTATCCTATCAAATCCCCTATCCTATCCTCTGTCCTATCCTATCCTCTATCCTATCCTATCCTCTATCCTATCAAATCCCCTATCCTATCCTCTATCCTATCAAATCCCCTATCCTATCCTCTATCCTATCCTATCCTCTATCCTATCCTATCGTCTATCCTATCCTCTATCCTATCCTATGCTCTATCCTATTCTATCCCCAATCATATCCTATCCTCTATCCTATCCTATTCTCTATCCTATCCTCTCCTCTATCCTATCCTCTCTCCTATCCTCTATCCTATCCTATCCTCTATTCTATCCTATCGTCTATCCTATCCTCTATAATATAGTATCCTCTATCCTATCCTATCCTCTATCCTATCCTATCCTAACCTCTATCCTATCCTCTATCCTATCCTATCTTCTATCCTATCCTATCTTCTATGCTATCATATCCTCTATCCTATAATATCCTCTATCCTATCCTATCCTCTATCCAATCCTCTATCCTATCCTCTATCCTATCCTATCTTCTGTCCTATTCTACCCTCTATCCTATCAAATCCCCTATCCTATCCTCTATCCTATCCTATCCTCTATCCTATCCTATCGTCTATCCTATCCTATCGTCTATCCTATCCTCTATCCTATCCTATCCTCTATCCTATCCTATCCTCTATCCTATCCTATCCTCTATCCTATCCTATCCTCTATCCTATCCTATCCTCTATCCTATCCTATCCTCTATCCTATCCTATCCTCTATCCTATCCTATCCTCTATCCTATCCTATCCTCTATCCTATCCTATCCTCTATCCTATCCTATCCTCTATCCTATCCTATCCTCTATCCTATCCTATCCTCTATCCTATCCTATCGTCTATCCTATCCTCTATCCTATCCTATCCTCTATCCTATCCTATCCTCTTTCCTATCCTATCCTCTATCCTATCCTATCCTCTATCATATCCTATCATCTATCCTCAATCCTATCCAATCCTCTATCCTATCCTATACTCTATCCTATCCTGTCCTCTATCCTATCCTATCCTCTATCCTATCCTCTATCCTATAATATCCTCTATCCTATCAAATCCCCTATCCTGTCCTCTATCCTATCCTATCCTCTATCCTATCCTATCCTCTATCCTATCCTATCCTCTATCCTATCCTATCCTCTATCCTATCCTATCCTCTATCCAATCCTCTATCCTATCCTATCCTCTATCCAATCCTCTATCCTATCCTATCCTCTATTCTATCCTGTCCTGTATCCTATCAAATCCCCTATCCTATCCTCTGTACTATCCTATCCTCTATCCTATCCTATCGTCTATCCTATCGTCTATCCTATCCTCTATCCTATCCTATCCTCAACCCTATCCTATCCTCTATACTATAATATCATCTATCCTAGCCAATCCTCTATCCTATCCTCTATCCTATCCTATTCTCTATCCTATCCTATCCCCTATCGTATCCTGTTCTGTATCCTATCCAATCCCCTATCCTATCCTCTATCCTATCCTCTATCCTATCCTATTCTCTATCCTATCCTATCCTCTATCCTATCCTATCGTGTATCCTATCCTATCGTGTATCCTATCCTATCCTATCCTCTATCCTATCATATCCTCTATCCTATCCTATCGTCTATCCTATCCTATCCTCCATCCTATCCTATCCTCTATCCTATCCTATCCTCTATCCTATCCTATCGTCTATCGTATCCTCTATCCTATCCTGTCGTCTATCCTATCCTCTATCCTATCCTATCCTCTATCCTATCCTATCCTCTATCCTATCCTATTCTCTACCCTATCCTCTCCTCTATCCTATCCTCTATCCTATCCTCTATCCTATCCTATCCTCTATTCTATCCTATCGTCTATCCTATCCTCTATCCTATCCTATCCTCTATCCTATCCTATCCTCTATCCTATCCTATCTTCTATCCTATCCTATCCTCTATCCTATCAAATCCCCTATCCTATCCTCTATCCTATCCTATCCTGTATCCTATCCAATCCTCTATCCTATCCTATCATCTATCCTCTATCCTATCCAATCCTCTATCCTAGCCTATCCTCTATCCTATCATATCCTCTATCCTATAATATCCTCTATCCTATCCTATCCTCTATCCAATCCTCTATCCTTTCCTCTATCCTATCCTATCTTCTGTTATATTCTACCCTCTATCCTATCAAATCCCCTATCCTATCCTCTATCCTATCCTATCCTCTATCCTATCCTATCGTCTATCCTATCCTCTATCCTATCCTATCCTCTATCCTATCCTATCCTCTATCCTATCCTATCCTCTATCCTATCCTATCCTCTATCCTATCCTATCCTCTATCCTATCCTATCCTCTATCCTATCCTATCCTCTATCCTATCCTATCCTCTATCCTATCCTATCGTCTATCCTATCCTCTATCCTATCCTATCCTCTATCCTATAGTATCCTCTTTCCTATCCTATCCTATCCTCTATCCTATCCTATCGTCTATCCTATCCTCTATCCTATCCTATGCTATATCCTATTCTATCCCCAATCATATCCTATCCTCTATCCTATCCTATTCTCTATCCTATCCTCTCCTCTATCCTATCCTCTATCCTATCCTCTATCCTATCCTATCCTCTATTCTATCCTATCGTCTATCCTATCCTCTATCCTATCCTGTCGTCTATCCTATCCTCTATCCTATCCTATCCTCTATCCTATCAAATCCCCTATCCTATCCTCTGTCCTATCCTATCCTCTATCCTATCCTATCCTCTATCCTATCAAATCCCCTATCCTATCCTCTATCCTATCAAATCCCCTATCCTATCCTCTATCCTATCCTATCCTCTATCCTATCCTATCGTCTATCCTATCCTGTATCCTATCCTATGCTCTATCCTATTCTATCCCCAATCATATCCTATCCTCTATCCTATCTTATTCTCTATCCTATCCTCTCCTCTATCCTATCCTCTATCCTATCCTCTATCCTATCCTATCCTCTATTCTATCTTATCCTCTATCCTATCCTATCCTCTATCCTATCCTATCCTCTATCCTATCCTATCCTAACCTCTATCCTATCCTCTATCCTATCCTATCTTCTATCCTATCCTATCCTCTATCCTATCATATCCTCTATCCTATAATATCCTCTATCCTATCCTATCCTCTATCCAATCCTCTATCCTATCCTCTATCCTATCCTATCTTCTGTCCTATTCTACCCTCTATCCTATCAAATCCCCTATCCTATCCTCTATCCTATCCTATCCTCTATCCTATCCTATCGTCTATCCTATCCTCTATCCTATCCTATCCTCTATCCTATCCTATCCTCTATCCTATCCTATCCTCTATCCTATCCTATCCTCTATCCTATCCTATCCTCTATCCTATCCTATCCTCTATCCTATCCTATCGTCTATCCTATCCTCTATCCTATAGTATCCTCTTTCCTATCCTATCCTATCCTCTATCCTATCCTATCGTCTATCCTATCCTCTATCCTATCCTATGCACTATCCTATTCTATCCCCAATCATATCCTATCCTCTATCCTATCCTATTCTCTATCCTATCCTCTCCTCTATCCTATCCTCTATCCTATCCTCTATCCTATCCTATCCTCTATTCTATCCTATCGTCTATCCTATCCTCTATCCTATCCTGTCGTCTATCCTATCCTCTATCCTATCCTATCCTCTATCCTATCCTATCCTCTATCCTATCCTATCCTCTATCCTATCAAATCCCCTATCCTATCCTCTGTCCTATCCAATCCTCTATCCTATCCTATCCTCTATCCTATCAAATCCCCTATCCTATCCTCTATCCTCTCAAATCCCCTATCCTATCCTCTATCCTATCCTATCCTCTATCGTATCCTATCGTCTATCCTATCCTCTATCCTATCCTATGCTCTATCCTATTCTATCCCCCATCATATCCTATCCTCTATCCTATCCTATTCTCTATCCTATCCTCTCCTCTATCCTATCCTCTATCCTATCCTCTATCCTATCCTATCCTCTATTCTATCCTATCGTCTATCCTATCCTCTATCCTATCCTGTCGTCTATCCTATCCTCTATCCTATCCTATCCTCTATCCTATCCTATCCTCTATCCTATCCTATCCTCTATCCTATCCTATCCTCTATCCTATCCTATCCTCTATCCTATCCTATCCTAACCTCTATCCTATCCTCTTTCCTATCCTATTTTCTATCCTATCCTATCTTCTATCCTATCATATCCTCTATCCTATAATATCCTCTATCCTATCCTATCCTCTATCCAATCCTCTATCCTATCCTCTATCCTATCCTATCTTCTGTCCTATTCTACCCTCTATCCTATCAAATCCCCTATCCTATCCTCTATCCTATCCTATCCTCTGTCCTATCCTATCGTCTATCCTATCCTCTATCCTATCCTATCCTCTATCCTATCCTATCCTCTATCCTATCCTATCCTCTATCCTATCCTATCCTCTATCCTATCCTATCCTCTATCCTATCCTATCCTCTATCCTATCCTATCCTCTATCCTATCCTCTATCCTATAGTATCCTCTTTCCTATCCTATCCTCTATCCTATAGTATCCTCTTTCCTATCCTATCCTCTATCCTATAGTATCCTCTTTCCTATCCTATCCTCTATCCTATCGTATCCTCTATCCTATCCTCTATCCTATCCTATGCTCTATCCTATTCTATCCCCAATCATATCCTATCCTCTATCCTATCCTATTCTCTATCCTATCCTCTCCTCTATCCTATCCTCTATCCTATCCTCTATCCTATCCTATCCTCTATTCTATCCTGTCGTCTATCCTATCCTCTATCCTATCCTGTCGTCTATCCTATCCTCTATCCTATCCTATCCTCTATCCTATCCTATCCTCTATCCTATCCTATCCTCTATCCTATCAAATCCCCTATCCTATCCTCTGTCCTATCCTATCCTCTATCCTATCCTATCCTCTATCCTATCAAATCCCCTATCCTATCCTCTATCCTATCCTATCCTGTATCCTATCCAATCCTCTATCCTATCCTATCATCTACCCTCTATCCTATCCAATCCTCTATCCTAGCCTATCCTCTATCCTATCATATCCTCTATCCTATAATATCCTCTATCCTATCCTATCCTCTATCCAATCCTCTATCCTATCCTCTATCCTATCCTATCTTCTGTCCTATTCTACCCTCTATCCTATCAAATCCCCTATCCTATCCTCTATCCTATCCTATCCTCTGTCCTATCCTATCGTCTATCCTATCCTGTATCCTATCCTATCCTCTATCCTATCCTATCCTCTATCCTATCCTATCCTCTATCCTATCCTCTATCCTATAGTATCCTCTTTCCTATCCTATCCTCTATCCTATAGTATCCTCTTTCCTATCCTATCCTCTATCCAATAGTATCCTCTTTCCTATCCTATCCTCTATCCTATCCTATCCTCTATCCTATCCTCTATCCTATCCTATGCTCTATCCTATTCTATCCCCAATCATATCCTATCCTCTATCCTATCCTATTCTCTATCCTATCCTCTCCTCTATCCTATCCTCTATCCTATCCTATCCTCTATTCTATCCTATCGTCTATCCTATCCTCTATCCTATCCTATCCTCTACCCTATCCTATCCTCTATCCTATCCTACCCTCTATCCTATCAAATCCCCTATCCTATCCTCTATCCTATCCTATCCTCTATCCTATCATATCCTCTATCCTATCCTATCCTCTATCCTATCCTATCGTCTATCCTATCCTCTATCCTATCCTATGCTCTATCCTATCCTATCCCCTATCATATCCTATCCTCTATCCTATCCTATTCTCTATCCTATCCTATCCTCTATCCTATCCTCTATCCTATCCTCTATCCTATCCTCTATCCTATCCTCTATCCTATCCTATCCTCTATTCTATCCTATCGTCTATCCTATCCTCTATCCTATCCTATCCTCTATCCTATCCTATCCTCTATCCTATCCTATCCTCTATCCTATCATATCCTCTATCCTATAATATCCTCTATCCTATCCTATCCTCTATTCTATCCTATCGTCTATCCTATCCTCTATCCTATCCTATCCTCTATCCTATCCTCTATCCTATCCTCTATCCTATCCTCTATCCTATCCTATCCTCTATCCTATCCTATCCTCTATCCTATCCTATCCTCTATCCTATCCTATCCTCTATCCTATCCTATCCTCTATCCTATCCTATCCTCTATCCTATCCTCTATCCTATCCTATGCTCTATCCTATTCTATCCCCAATCATATCCTATCCTCTATCCTATCCTATTCTCTATCCTATCCTCTCCTCTATCCTATCCTCTATCCTATCCTCTATCCTATCCTCTATCCTATCCTATCGTCTATCCTATCCTCTATCCTATCCTGTCGTCTATCCTATCCTCTATCCTATCCTATCCTCTATCCTATAGTAACCTCTTTCCTATCCTATCCTATCCTCTATCCTATCCTATCGTCTATCCTATCCTCTATCCTATCCTATGCTCTATCCTATCCTCTATCCTATCCTATGCTCTATCCTATTCTATCCCCAATCATATCCTATCCTCTATCCTATCCTATTCTCTATCCTATCCTCTCCTCTATCCTATCCTCTATCCTATCCTCTATCCTATCCTATCCTCTATTCTATCCTATCGTCTATCCTATCCTCTATCCTATCCTGTCGTCTATCCTATCCTCTATCCTATCCTATCCTCTATCCTATCCTATCCTCTATCCTATCAAATCCCCTATCCTATCCTCTGTCCTATCCTATCCTCTATCCTATCCTATCCTCTATCCTATCAAATCCCCTATCCTATCCTCTATCCTATCAAATCCCCTATCCTATCCTCTATCCTATCCTATCCTCTATCGTATCCTATCGTCTATCCTATCCTCTATCCTATCCTATGCTCTATCCTATTCTATCCCCCATCATATCCTATCCTCTATCCTATCCTATTCTCTATCCTATCCTCTCCTCTATCCTATCCTCTATCCTATCCTCTATCCAATCCTATCCTCTATTCTATCCTATCGTCTATCCTATCCTCTATCCTATCCTATCCTCTATCCTATCCTATCCTCTATCCTATCCTATCCTAACCTCTATCCTATCCTCTATCCTATCCTATTTTCTATCCTATCCTATCTTCTATCCTATCATATCCTCTATCCTATAATATCCTCTATCCTATCCTATCCTCTATCCTATCCTATCCTAACCTCTATCCTATCCTCTATCCTATCCTAATTTCTATCCTATCCTATCTTCTATCCTATCATATCCTCTATCCTATAATATCCTCTATCCTATCCTATCCTCTATCCAATCCTCTATCCTATCCTCTATCCTATCCTATCTTCTGTCCTATTCTACCCTCTATCCTATCAAATCCCCTATCCTATCCTCTATCCTATCCTATCCTCTGTCCTATCCTATCGTCTATCCTATCCTCTATCCTATCCTATCCTCTATCTTATCCTATCCTCTATCCTATCCTATCCTCTATCCTATCCTATCCTCTATCCTATCCTCTATCCTATAGTATCCTCTTTCCTATCCTATCCTCTATCCTATAGTATCCTCTTTCCTATCCTATCCTCTATCCTATAGTATCCTCTTTCCTATCCTATCCTCTATCCTATCCTATCCTCTATCCTATCCTCTATCCTATCCTATGCTCTATCCTATTCTATCCCCAATCATATCCTATCATCTATCCTATCCTATTCTCTATCCTATCCTCTCCTCTATCCTATCCTCTATCCTATCCTCTATCCTATCCTATCCTCTATTCTATCCTGTCGTCTATCCTATCCTCTATCCTATCCTGTTGTCTATCCTATCCTCTATCCTATCCTATCCTCTATCCTATCCTATCCTCTATCGTATCCTATCCTCTATCCTATCAAATCCCCTATCCTATCCTCTGTCCTCTCCTATCCTCTATCCTATCCTATCCTCTATTCTATCAAATCCCCTATCCTATCCTCTATCCTATCCTATCCTGTATCCTATCCAATCCTCTATCCTAGCCTATCCTCTATCCTATCATATCCTCTATCCTATAATATCCTCTATCCTATCCTATCCTCTATCCAATCCTCTATCCTATCCTCTATCCTATCCTATCTTCTGTCCTATTCTACCCTCTATCCTATCAAATCCCCTATCCTATCCTCTATCCTATCCTATCCTCTGTCCTATCCTATCGTCTATCCTATCCTCTATCCTATCCTATCCTCTATCCTATCCTATCCTCTATCCTATCCTATCCTCTATCCTATCCTCTATCCTATAGTATCCTCTTTCCTATCCTATCCTCTATCCTATAGTATCCTCTTTCCTATCCTATCCTCTATCCTATAGTATCCTCTTTCCTATCCTATCCTCTATCCTATCCTATCCTCTATCCTATCCTCTATCCTATCCTATGCTCTATCCTATTCTATCCCCAATCATATCCTATCCTCTATCCTATCCTATTCTCTATCCTATCCTCTCCTCTATCCTATCCTCTATCCTATCCTCTATCCTATCCTATCGTCTATCCTATCCTCTATCCTATCCTGTCGTCTATCCTATCCTCTATCCTATCCTATCCTCTATCCTATCCTATCCTCTATCCTATCCTATCCTCTATCCTATCAAATCCCCTATCCTATCCTCTGTCCTATCCTATCCTCTATCCTATCCTATCCTCTATCCTATCAAATCCCCTATCCTATCCTCTATCCTATCAAATCCCCTATCCTATCCTCTATCCTATCCTATCCTCTATCCTATCCTATCGTCTATCCTATCCTCTATCCTATCCTATGCTCTATCCTATTCTATCCCCAATCATATCCTATCCTCTATCCTATCCTATTCTCTATCCTATCCTCTCCTCTATCCTATCCTCTCTCCTATCCTCTATCCTATCCTATCCTCTATTCTATCCTATCGTCTATCCTATCCTCTATCCTATAGTATCCTCTATCCTATCCTATCCTCTATCCTATCCTATCCTAACCTCTATCCTATCCTCTATCCTATCCTATCTTCTATCCTATCCTATCTTCTATCCTATCATATCCTCTATCCTATAATATCCTCTATCCTATCCTATCCTCTATCCAATCCTCTATCCTATCCTCTATCCTATCCTATCTTCTGTCCTATTCTACCCTCTATCCTATCAAATCCCCTATCCTATCCTCTATCCTATCCTATCCTCTATCCTATCCTATCCTCTATCCTATCCTATCCTCTATCCTATCCTATCCTCTATCCTATCCTATCCTCTATCCTATCCTATCCTCTATCCTATACTATCCTCTATCCTATCCTATCCTCTATCCAATCCTCTATCCTATCCTATCCTCTATCCAATCCTCTATCCTATCCTATCCTCTATTCTATCCTGTCCTGTATCCTATCCAATCCCCTATCCTATCCTCTATCCTATCCTCTATCCTATCCTATTCTCTATCCTATCCTCTATCCTATCCTATCCCCTATCGTATCCTGTTCTGTATCCTATCCAATCCCCTATCCTATCCTATCCTCTATCCTATCCTATCCTCTATCCTATCCTATCGTGTATCCTATCCTATCGTGTATCCTATCCTATCCTATCCTCTATCCTATCATATCCTCTATCCTATCCTATCGTCTATCCTATCCTATCCTCCATCCTATCCTATCCTCTATCCTATCCTATCCTCTATCCTATCCTATCGTCTATCGTATCCTCTATCCTATCCTGTCGTCTATCCTATCCTCTATCCTATCTTATCCTCTATCCTATCCTATCCTCTATCCTATCCTATCCTCTATCCTATCCTATCCTCTATCCTATCAAATCCCCTATCCTATCCTCTGTCCTATCCTATCATCTATCCTATCCTATCCTCTATCCTATCAAATCCCCTATCCTATCCTCTATCCTATCAAATCCCCTATCCTATCCTCTATCCTATCCTATCCTCTATCCTATCCTATCGTCTATCCTATCCTCTATCCTATCCTATGCTCTATCCTATTCTATCCCCAATCATATCCTATCCTCTATCCTATCCTATTCTCTACCCTATCCTCTCCTCTATCCTATCCTCTATCCTATCCTCTATCCTATCCTATCCTCTATTCTATCCTATCGTCTATCCTATCCTCTATCCTATCCTATCCTCTATCCTATCCTATCCTCTATCCTATCCTATCTTCTATCCTATCCTATCCTCTATCCTATCAAATCCCCTATCCTATCCTCTATCCTATCCTATCCTGTATCCTATCCAATCCTCTATCCTATCCTATCATCTATCCTCTATCCTATCCAATCCTCTATCCTAGCCTATCCTCTATCCTATCATATCCTCTATCCTATAATATCCTCTATCCTATCCTATCCTCTATCCAATCCTCTATCCTATCCTCTATCCTATCCTATCTTCTGTTATATTCTACCCTCTATCCTATCAAATCCCCTATCCTATCCTCTATCCTATCCTATCCTCTATCCTATCCTATCGTCTATCCTATCCTCTATCCTATCCTATCCTCTATCCTATCCTATCCTCTATCCTATCCTATCCTCTATCCTATCCTATCCTCTATCCTATCCTATCCTCTATCCTATCCTATCCTCTATCCTATCCTATCCTCTATCCTATCCTATCCTCTATCCTATCCTATCGTCTATCCTATCCTCTATCCTATCCTATCCTCTATCCTATAGTATCCTCTTTCCTATCCTATCCTATCCTCTATCCTATCCTATCGTCTATCCTATCCTCTATCCTATCCTATGCTCTATCCTATTCTATCCCCAATCATATCCTATCCTCTATCCTATCCTATTCTCTATCCTATCCTCTCCTCTATCCTATCCTCTATCCTATCCTCTATCCTATCCTATCCTCTATTCTATCCTATCGTCTATCCTATCCTCTATCCTATCCTGTCGACTATCCTATCCTCTATCCTATCCTATCCTCTATCCTATCAAATCCCCTATCCTATCCTCTGTCCTATCCTATCCTCTATCCTATCCTATCCTCTATCCTATCAAATCCCCTATCCTATCCTCTATCCTATCAAATCCCCTATCCTATCCTCTATCCTATCCTATCCTCTATCCTATCCTATCGTCTATCCTATCCTGTATCCTATCCTATGCTCTATCCTATTCTATCCCCAATCATATCCTATCCTCTATCCTATCTTATTCTCTATCCTATCCTCTCCTCTATCCTATCCTCTATCCTATCCTCTATCCTATCCTATCCTCTATTCTATCTTATCCTCTATCCTATCCTATCCTCTATCCTATCCTATCCTCTATCCTATCCTATCCTAACCTCTATCCTATCCTCTATCCTATCCTATCTTCTATCCTATCCTATCCTCTATCCTATCATATCCTCTATCCTATAATATCCTCTATCCTATCCTATCCTCTATCCAATCCTCTATCCTATCCTCTATCCTATCCTATCTTCTGTCCTATTCTACCCTCTATCCTATCAAATCCCCTATCCTATCCTCTATCCTATCCTATCCTCTATCCTATCCTATCGTCTATCCTATCCTCTATCCTATCCTATCCTCTATCCTATCCTATCCTCTATCCTATCCTATCCTCTATCCTATCGTATCCTCTATCCTATCCTATCCTCTATCCTATCCTATCGTCTATCCTATCCTCTATCCTATAGTATCCTCTTTCCTATCCTATCCTATCCTCTATCCTATCCTATCGTCTATCCTATCCTCTATCCTATCCTATGCTCTATCCTATTCTATCCCCAATCATATCCTATCCTCTATCCTATCCTATTCTCTATCCTATCCTCTCCTCTATCCTATCCTCTATCCTATCCTCTATCCTATCCTATCCTCTATTCTATCCTATCGTCTATCCTATCCTCTATCCTATCCTGTCGTCTATCCTATCCTCTATCCTATCCTATCCTATATCCTATCCTATCCTCTATCCTATCCTATCCTCTATCCTATCAAATCCCCTATCCTATCCTCTGTCCTATCCTATCCTCTATCCTATCCTATCCTCTATCCTATCAAATCCCCTATCCTATCCTCTATCCTATCAAATCCCCTATCCTATCCTCTATCCTATCCTATCCTCTGTCCTATCCTATCGTCTATCCTATCCTCTATCCTATCCTATCCTCTATCCTATCCTATCCTCTATCCTATCCTATCCTCTATCCTATCCTATCCTCTATCCTATCCTATCCTCTATCCTATCCTCTATCCTATAGTATCCTCTTTCCTATCCTATCCTCTATCCTATAGTATCCTCTTTCCTATCCTATCCTCTATCCTATAGTATCCACTTTCCTATCCTATCCTCTATCCTATCCTATCCTCTATCCTATCCTCTATCCTATCCTATGCTCTATCCTATTCTATCCCCAATCATATCCTATCCTCTATCCTATCCTATTCTCTATCCTATCCTCTCCTCTATCCTATCCTCTATCCTATCCTCTATCCTATCCTATCCTCTATTCTATCCTGTCGTCTATCCTATCCTCTATCCTATCCTGTCGTCTATCCTATCCTCTATCCTATCCTATCCTCTATCCTATCCTATCCTCTATCCTATCCTATCCTCTATCCTATCAAATCCCCTATCCTATCCTCTGTCCTATCCTATCCTCAATCCTATCCTATCCTCTATCCTATCAAATCCCCTATCCTATCCTCTATCCTATCCTATCCTGTATCCTATCCAATCCTCTATCCTATCCTATCATCTATCCTCTATCCTATCCAATCCTCTATCCTAGCCTATCCTCTATCCTATCATATCTTCTATCCTATAATATCCTCTATCCTATCCTATCCTCTATCCAATCCTCTATCCTATCCTCTATCCTATCCTATCTTCTGTCCTATTCTACCCTCTATCCTATCAAATCCCCTATCCTATCCTCTATCCTATCCTATCCTCTGTCCTATCCTATCGTCTATCCTATCCTGTATCCTATCCTATCCTCTATCCTATCCTATCCTCTATCCTATCCTATCCTCTATCCTATCCTCTATCCTATAGTATCCTCTTTCCTATCCTATCCTCTATCCTATAGTATCCACTTTCCTATCCTATCCTCTATCCTATCCTATCCTCTATCCTATCCTCTATCCTATCCTATGCTCTATCCTATTCTATCCCCAATCATATCCTATCCTCTATCCTATCCTATTCTCTATCCTATCCTCTCCTCTATCCTATCCTCTATCCTATCCTCTATCCTATCCTATCCTCTATTCTATCCTGTCGTCTATCCTATCCTCTATCCTATCCTGTCGTCTATCCTATCCTCTATCCTATCCTATCCTCTATCCTATCCTATCCTCTATCCTATCCTATCCTCTATCCTATCAAATCCCCTATCCTATCCTCTGTCCTATCCTATCCTCAATCCTATCCTATCCTCTATCCTATCAAATCCCCTATCCTATCCTCTATCCTATCCTATCCTGTATCCTATCCAATCCTCTATCCTATCCTATCATCTATCCTCTATCCTATCCAATCCTCTATCCTAGCCTATCCTCTATCCTATCATATCTTCTATCCTATAATATCCTCTATCCTATCCTATCCTCTATCCAATCCTCTATCCTATCCTCTATCCTATCCTATCTTCTGTCCTATTCTACCCTCTATCCTATCAAATCCCCTATCCTATCCTCTATCCTATCCTATCCTCTGTCCTATCCTATCGTCTATCCTATCCTGTATCCTATCCTATCCTCTATCCTATCCTATCCTCTATCCTATCCTATCCTCTATCCTATCCTCTATCCTATAGTATCCTCTTTCCTATCCTATCCTCTATCCTATAGTATCCTCTTTCCTATCCTATCCTCTATCCTATAGTATCCTCTTTCCTATCCTATCCTCTATCCTATCCTATCCTCTATCCTATCCTCTATCCTATCCTATGCTCTATCCTATTCTATCCCCAATCATATCCTATCCTCTATCCTATCCTATTCTCTATCCTATCCTCTCCTCTATCCTATCCTCTATCCTATCCTATCCTCTATTCTATCCTATCGTCTATCCTATCCTCTATCCTATCCTGTCGTCTATCCTATCCTCTATCCTATCCTATCCTCTATCCTATCCTATCCTCTATCCTATCCTATCCTCTATCCTATCCTATCCTCTATCCTATCAAATCCCCTATCCTATCCTCTGTCCTATCCTATCCTCTATCCTATCCTATCCTCTATCCTATCAAATCCCCTATCCTATCCTCTATCCTATCAAATCACCTATCCTATCCTCTATCCTATCCTATCCTCTATCCTATCCTATCGTCTATCCTATCCTCTATCCTATCCTATGCTCTATCCTATTCTATCCCCAATCATATCCTATCCTCTATCCTATCCTATCTTCTATCCTATCCTATCTTCTATCCTATCATATCCTCTATCCTTTAATATCCTCTATCCTATCCTATCCTCTATCCAATCCTCTATCCTATCCTCTATCCTATCCTATCTTCTGTCCTATTCTACCCTCTATCCTATCAAATCCCCTATCCTATCCTCTATCCTATCCTATCCTCTATCCTATCCTATCGTCTATCCTATCCTCTATCCTATCCTATCCTCTTTCCTATCCTATCCTCTATCCTATCCTATCCTCTATCCTATCCTATCCTCTATCCTATCCTATCCTCTATCCTATCCTATCCTCTATCCTATCCTATCGTCTATCCTATCCTCTATCCTATCCTATCCTCTATCCTATAGTATCCTCTTTCCTATCCTATCCTATCCTCTATCCTATCCTATCGTCTATCCTATCCTCTATCCTATCCTATGCTCTATCCTATTCTATCCCCAATCATATCCTATCCTCTATCCTATCCTATTCTCTATCCTATCCTCTCCTCTATCCTATCCTCTCCTCTATCCTATCCTCTATCCTATCCTCTATCCTATCCTATCCTCTATTCTATCCTATCGTCTATCCTATCCTCTATCCTATCCTGTCGTCTATCCTATCCTCTATCCTATCCTATCCTCTATCCTATCCTATCCTCTATCCTATCAAATCCCCTATCCTATCCTCTGTCCTATCCTATCCTCTATCCTATCCTATCCTCTATCCTATCAAATCCCCTATCCTATCCTCTATCCTATCAAATCCCCTATCCTATCCTCTATCCTATCCTATCCTCTATCCTATCCTATTCTCTATCCTATCCTCTCCTCTATCCTATCTTCTATCCTATCCTCTATTCTATCCTGTCCTGTATCCTATCAAATCCCCTATCCTATCCTCTGTACTATCCTATCCTCTATCCTATCCTATCGTCTATCCTATCGTCTATCCTATCGTCTATCCTATCCTCTATCCTATCCTATTCTCAACCTTATCCTATCTTCTATACTATAATATCATCTATCCTAGCCAATCCTCTATTCTATCCTCTTTCCTATCCTATTCTCTATCCTATCCTATCCCCTATCGTATCCTGTTCTGTATCCTATCCAATCCCCTATCCTATCCTCTATCCTATCCCTTATCCTATCCTATTCTCTATCCTATCCTCTATCCTATCCTATCCCCTATCGCATCCTGTTCTGTATCCTATCCAATCCCCTATCCTATCCTATCCTCTATCCTATCCTATCCTCTATCCTATCCTATCGTGTATCCTATCCTATCGTGTATCCTATCCTATCCTATCCTCTATCCTATCATATCCTCTATCCTATCCTATCGTCTATCCTATCCTATCCTCCATCCTATCCTATCCTCTATCCTATCCTATCGTCTATCCTATCCTCTATCCTATCCTGTCGTCTATCCTATCCTCTATCCTATCCTATCCTCTATCCTATCCTATCCTCTATCCTATCAAATCCCCTATCCTATCCTCTGTCCTATCCTATCCTCTATCCTATCCTATCCTCTATCCTATCAAATCCCCTATCCTATCCTCTATCCTATCAAATCCCCTATCCTATCCTCTATCCTATCCTATCCTCTATCCTATCCTATCGTCTATCCTATCCTCTATCCTATCCTATGCTCTATCCTATTCTATCCCCAATCATATCCTATCCTCTATCCTATCCTATTCTCTACCCTATCCTCTCCTCTATCCTATCCTCTATCCTATCCTCTATCCTATCCTATCCTCTATTCTATCCTATCGTCTATCCTATCCTCTATCCTATCCTATCCTCTATCCTATCCTATCCTCTATCCTATCCTATCTTCTATCCTATCCTATCCTCTATCCTATCAAATCCCCTATCCTATCCTCTATCCTATCCTATCCTGTATCCTATCCAATCCTCTATCCTATCCTATCATCTATCCTCTATCCTATCCAATCCTCTATCCTAGCCTATCCTCTATCCTATCATATCCTCTATCCTATAATATCCTCTATCCTATCCTATCCTCTATCCTATCAAATCCCCTATCCTATCCTCTGCCCTATCCTATCCTCTATCCTATCCTATCCGCTATCCTATCCTATCAACTATCCTATCCTATCCTCTATCCTATTATATCCTCTATCCTATCCTCTATCCTATCCTATCCTCTATCCTATCCTATCGTCTATCCTATCCTATCCTCTATCCTATCCTATCCTCTATCCTATCCTATCCTATCCTCTATCCTATCCTATCCTCTATCCTATCCTATCCTCTATCCTATCCTATCCTCTATCCTATCCTATCTTCTATCCTATCCTATCCTCTATCCTATCAAATCCCCTATCCTATCCTCTATCCTATCCTATCCTCTATCCTATCCTATCCTCTATCCTATCCTATCCTCTATCCTATCCTATCCTCTATCCTATCCTATCCTCTATCCTATCCTATCCTCTATCCTATCCTATCCTCTATCCTATCCTATCCTCTATCCTATCCTATCCTCTATCCTATCCTGTCCTGTATCCTATCCTATCCTCTATCCTATTCTCTATCCTAGCCTATCCTCTATCCTCTATCGTATCCAATCCTCTATCCTATCCTATCCTCTATCCTATCCTCTATAATATCGTACACTCTATCCTATAATATCATCTATCCGTTCCTATTCTCTATCCTATCCTCTATCCTATTCTCTATCCTATCCTCTATCCTATCCTATCCTCTATCCCATCAAATCCCCTATCCTATCCTCTATCCTATCCTCTCGTCTATCCTATCCTCTGTCCTATCCTATCCTCTATCCTATCCTATCCCCTGTCCTATCCTCTCTCCTATCCTATCCAATCCCCTATCCTATGCTCTATCCTATCCTACCATCTATAATATCGTATACTCTATCATATCCTATCCTCTATCCTATAATATCCTCTATCCTATCAAATACCCTATCCTATCCTATATCCTATCCTATCCAATCCCCTATCCTATGCTCTATCCTATCCTACCCTCTATAATATCGTATACTCTATCATATCCTATCCTCTGTCCTATAATATCCTCTATCCTATCCTATCCTCTATCCTATCCTATCGTCTATCCTATCCTATCCTCTATCCTTTTCCTATCATCTATCATCAATCCTATCCTTTCCTGTATCCTATCCAATCCTCTATCCTATCCTGTCCTCTATCCTATCCAATCCTCTATCCTATCAAATCCCTATCCTATCCTCTATACTATCCTATCCTCTGTCCTATCTAATCCTCTATCCTATCCTATCCCCTATCCTATCCTATCCTCTATCCTATCCTATCCTCTATCCTATCCTATCCTCTATCCTATCCTATCCTCTATCCTATCCTATCTTCTATCCTATCCTATCCTCTATCCTATCAAATCCCCTATCCTATCCTCTATCCTATCCTATCCTGTATCCTAGCCAATTATCTAGCCTATCCTGTATCCTATCCAATCCTCTATCCCATCCTATCATCTATCCTGAATCCTATCCTTTCCTGTATCATATCCAATCCTCTATCCTATCCTGTCCTCTATCCTATCCTATCCTCTATCCTATCCTATCCAATCCCGTATCCTATCCTCTATTCTATCCTATCCTGTATCCACTCCTATCCTCAATCCTATCCTTTCCTGCATCCTATCCTATCCTCTATCCTATCAAATCCTCTGTCCTATCCTATCCTCTACCCTATCCTATCCTCTATCCTATCGTATCCTCTATCCTATTAAATCCCCTATCCTATCCTCTGTCCTATCCTATCCTCTATCCTATCCTATCCTCTATCCTATCCTATCCTCTATCCTATCCTATCCTCTATCCTATCCTCTATCCTACTCTATCCTCTATCCTATCCTATCCTCTATCCTATCCTATCCTCTATCCTATCAAATCCCCTATCGTATCCTCTGCCCTATCCTATCTTCTATCCTATCCTATCCTCTATCCTATCAAATCCCTATACTATCCTCTATCCTATCCTATCCTCTATCCTATCCTATCCTCTATCCTAGCCTATCCTCTATCCTATCCTATCCAATCCCCTATCCTATCCTATCCTCTATTTTATCCTATCCTCTATCCTATCAAATCCCCTATCCTATCCTCTATCCTATCCTATCGTGTATCCTATCCAATCCTCTATATTATCCTGTATCCTATCCAATCCTCTATCCTATCCTATCATCTATCCTCAATCCTATCCTTTCCTGTATCAGATCCAATCCTCTATCCTATCCTGTCCTCTATCCTATCCAATCCTCTATCCTATCAAATCCCTATTCTATCCTCTATACTATCCTATCCTCTGTCCTATCTAATCCTCTATCCTATCCTATCCTCTATCCTATCCTCTATCCTATCCTATCCTATCCTCTATCCTATCCTATCCTCTATCCTATCCTATCCTCTATCATATCCTTTCCTCTATCCTATCCTATCCTCTATCCTATCCTATCCTCTATCCTATCCTATCGTCTATCCTATCCTCTATCCTATCCTATCCTCTATCCTATCCTATCCTCTATCCTATCCTATCCTCTATCCTATCCTATCCTCTATCATATCCTATCATCTATCATCAATCCTATCCTTTCCTGTATCCTATCCAATCCTCTATCCTATCCTATCCTCTATCCTATCCTGTCCTCTATCCTATCCTATCCTCTATCCTATTCTGTATCCTATAATATCCTCTATCCTATCAAATCCCCTATCATATCCTCTATCCTATCCTATCCTGTATCCTATCCAATCCTCTATCCTATCCTATCATCTATCATCAATCCTATCCTTTCCTGTATCCTATCCAATCCTCTATCCTATCAAATCCCCTATCCTATCCTCTATCCTATCCAATCCTGTATCCTATCCTATCGTCTATCCTATCCCCTATCCTATCCTATCCTCTATACTATCCTATCATCTATCCTATCCTATCCTCTATCCTATCCTATCGTCTATCCTATCCTCTATCCTATCCTATCCTCTATCCTATCCTATCCTCTATTCTATCCTATCTTTTATCCTATCCTATCCTCTATCCTCTCAAATCCCCTATCCTATCCTCTATCCTATCCTATCCTGTATCCTATCCAATCCTCTATCCTATCCTATCATCTATCCTCTAACCTATCCAATCCTCGATCCTAGCCTATCCTCTATCCTATCATATCCTCTATCCTATAACATCCTCTATCCTATCCTATCCTCTATCCAATCCTATCCTCTATCCTATCAAATCCCCTATCCTATCAAATCCCCTATCCTATCCTCTATCCTATCCTATCCTCTATCCTATCCTATCGTCTATCCTATCCTCTATCCTATCCTATGCTCTATCCTATCCTATCCCCTATCATATCCTATCCTCTATCCTATCCTATTCTCTATCCTATCCTATTCTCTATCCTATCCTCTATCCTATCCTCTATCCTATCCTTTATCCTATCCTCTATCCTATCCTCTATCCTATCCTATCCTCTATTCTATCCTATCGTCTATCCTATCCTCTATCCTATCCTATCCTCTATCCTATCAAATCCCCTATCCTATCAAATCCCCTATCCTATCCTCTATCCTATCAAATCCCCTATCCTATCATCTATCATATCCTATCCTCTATCCTATCCTATCCTCTATCCTATCCTATCGTCTATCCTATCCTCTATCCTATCCTATGCTCTATCCTATCCTATCCCCTATCATATCCTATCCTCTATCCTATCCTATTCTCTATCCTATCCTATCCTCTATCCTATCCTCTATCCTATCCTCTATCCTATCCTCTATCCTATCCTCTATCCTATCCTATCCTCTATTCTATCCTATCGTCTATCCTATCCTCTATCCTATCCTATCCTCTGTCCTATCCTATCCTCTATCCTATCCTATCCTATCTTCTGTCCTATTCTACCCTCTATCCTATCAAATCCCCTATCCTATCCTATCTTCTGTCCTATTCTACCCTCTATCCTATCAAATCCCCTATCCTATCCTCTATCCTATCCTATCGTCTATCCTATCCTCTATCCTATCCTATCCTCTATCCTATCCTATCCTCTATCCTATCCTATCCTCTATCCTATCCTATCCTCTATCCTATCCTATCGTCTATCCTATCCTCTATCCTATCCTATCCTCTATCCTATCCAATCCTCTATCCTATCCTATCCTCTATTCTATCCTGTCCTGTATCCTATCAAATCCCCTATCCTATCCTCTGTACTATCCTATCCTCTATCCTATCCTATCGTCTATCCTATCGTCTATCCTATCCTCTATCCTATCCTATCCTCTATCCTATCCTATCCTCTATCCTATCCTATCCTCTATCCTATCAAATCCCTATACTATCCTCTATCCTATCCTATCGTCTGTCCTATGCTATCCTCTATCCTATCCTATCCTCTATCTTATAAAATCCCCTATCCTATCCTCTGCCCTATCCTATCCTCTATCCTATCCTATCCGCTATCCTATCCTACCGTCTATCCAATCCTCTATCCTATCCTATCCCCTATCCTATCATATCCTCTATCCTATCCTATCCTATCCTCTATCCTATCCTATCCTCTATCCTATCCTATCTTCTATCCTATCATATCCTCTATCCTATCCTATCCTATCCTCTATCCTATCCTATCCTCTATCCTATCCTATCTTCTATCCTATCCTATCCTCTATCCTATCAAATCCCTATACTATCCTCTATCCTATCCTATCCTCTATCCTATCCTATCCTCTATCCTAGCCTATCCTCTATCCTATCCTATCCAATCCCCTATCCTATCCTATCCTCTATTTTATCCTATCCTCTATCCTATCAAATCCCCTATCCTATCCTCTATCCTATCCTATCGTGTATCCTATCCAATCCTCTATATTATCCTGTATCCTATCCAATCCTCTATCCTATCCTATCATCTATCCTCAATCCTATCCTTTCCTGTATCAGATCCAATCCTCTATCCTATCCTGTCCTCTATCCTATCCAATCCTCTATCCTATCAAATCCCTATTCTATCCTCTATACTATCCTATCCTCTGTCCTATCTAATCCTCTATCCTATCCTATCCTCTATCCTATCCTATCCTCTATCCTATCCTATCCTCTATCCTATCCTATCCTCTATCCTATCCTATCTTCTATCCTATCCTATCCTCTATCCTATCAAATCCCCTATCCTATCCTCTATCCTATCCTATCCTGTATCCTATCCAATCCTCTAGCCTATCCTGTATCCTATCCAATCCTCTATCCTATCCTATCATCTATCCTCAATCCTATCCTTTCCTGTATCATATCCAATCCTCTATCCTATCCTGTCCTCTATCCTATCCTATCCTCTATCCTATCCTATCCTCTATCCTATCGTATCCTCTATTCTATCCTATCCTCTATTCTACGCTATCATCTATCCTATCCTATCTTCTATCCTATCCTATCCTCTATCCTATCCTATCCTATCCTCTATCCTATCCTATCTTCTATCCTATCCTATCCTCTATCCTATCATATCCTCTATCCTATAATATCCTCTATCCTATCCTATCCTCTATTCTATCCTATCGTCTATCCTATCCTCTATCCTATCCTCTATCCTATCCTCTATCCTATCCTCTATCCTATCCTCTATCCTATCCTCTATCCTATCCTATCCTCTATTGTATCCTCTATCCTATCCTATCCTCTATCCTATCCTATCCTCTATCCTATCCTGTATCCTATCAAATCCCCTATCCTATCCTCTATCCTATCCTATCGTCTATCCTATCCTATCCTCTATCCTATCCTATCCTCTATCCTATCCTATCCTCTATCCTATCCTATCTTCTATCCTATCCTATCCTCTATCCTATCAAATCCCCTATCCTATCCTCTATCCTATCCTTTCCTGTATCCTATCCAATCCTCTATCCTATCCTATCCTCTATCCTATCCTATCCTATCCTCTATCCTATCCTATCCTCTATCCTATCCTATCCTCTATCATATCCTTTCCTCTATCCTATCCTATCCTCTATCCTATCCTATCCTCTATCCTATCCTATCGTCTATCCTATCCTCTATCCTATCCTATCCTCTATCCTATCCTATCCTCTATCCTATCCTATCCTCTATCCTATCCTATCCTCTATCATATCCTATCATCTATCATCAATCCTATCCTTTCCTGTATCCTATCCAATCCTCTATCCTATCCTATCCTCTATCCTATCCTGTCCTCTATCCTATCCTATCCTCTATCCTATTCTGTATCCTATAATATCCTCTATCCTATCAAATCCCCTATCATATCCTCTATCCTATCCTATCCTGTATCCTATCCAATCCTCTATCCTATCCTATCATCTATCATCAATCCTATCCTTTCCTGTATCCTATCCAATCCTCTATCCTATCAAATCCCCTATCCTATCCTCTATCCTATCCAATCCTGTATCCTATCCTATCGTCTATCCTATCCCCTATCCTATCCTATCCTCTATACTATCCTATCATCTATCCTATCCTATCCTCTATCCTATCCTATCGTCTATCCTATCCTCTATCCTATCCTATCCTCTATCCTATCCTATCCTCTATTCTATCCTATCTTTTATCCTATCCTATCCTCTATCCTCTCAAATCCCCTATCCTATCCTCTATCCTATCCTATCCTGTATCCTATCCAATCCTCTATCCTATCCTATCATCTATCCTCTAACCTATCCAATCCTCGATCCTAGCCTATCCTCTATCCTATCATATCCTCTATCCTATAACATCCTCTATCCTATCCTATCCTCTATCCAATCCTATCCTCTATCCTATCAAATCCCCTATCCTATCAAATCCCCTATCCTATCCTCTATCCTATCCTATCCTCTATCCTATCCTATCGTCTATCCTATCCTCTATCCTATCCTATGCTCTATCCTATCCTATCCCCTATCATATCCTATCCTCTATCCTATCCTATTCTCTATCCTATCCTATTCTCTATCCTATCCTCTATCCTATCCTCTATCCTATCCTTTATCCTATCCTCTATCCTATCCTCTATCCTATCCTATCCTCTATTCTATCCTATCGTCTATCCTATCCTCTATCCTATCCTATCCTCTATCCTATCAAATCCCCTATCCTATCAAATCCCCTATCCTATCCTCTATCCTATCAAATCCCCTATCCTATCATCTATCATATCCTATCCTCTATCCTATCCTATCCTCTATCCTATCCTATCGTCTATCCTATCCTCTATCCTATCCTATGCTCTATCCTATCCTATCCCCTATCATATCCTATCCTCTATCCTATCCTATTCTCTATCCTATCCTATCCTCTATCCTATCCTCTATCCTATCCTCTATCCTATCCTCTATCCTATCCTCTATCCTATCCTATCCTCTATTCTATCCTATCGTCTATCCTATCCTCTATCCTATCCTATCCTCTGTCCTATCCTATCCTCTATCCTATCCTATCCTATCTTCTGTCCTATTCTACCCTCTATCCTATCAAATCCCCTATCCTATCCTATCTTCTGTCCTATTCTACCCTCTATCCTATCAAATCCCCTATCCTATCCTCTATCCTATCCTATCGTCTATCCTATCCTCTATCCTATCCTATCCTCTATCCTATCCTATCCTCTATCCTATCCTATCCTCTATCCTATCCTATCCTCTATCCTATCCTATCGTCTATCCTATCCTCTATCCTATCCTATCCTCTATCCTATCCAATCCTCTATCCTATCCTATTCTCTATTCTATCCTGTCCTGTATCCTATCAAATCCCCTATCCTATCCTCTGTACTATCCTATCCTCTATCCTATCCTATCGTCTATCCTATCGTCTATCCTATCCTCTATCCTATCCTATCCTCTATCCTATCCTATCCTCTATCCTATCCTATCCTCTATCCTATCCTATCTTCTATACTATCCTTTCCTCTATCCTATCAAATCCCCCATCCTATCCTCTATCCTATCCTATCCTCTATCCTATCCTATCCCCTATCGTATCCTGTTCTCTATCCTATCCTATCGTCTATCCTATCCTCTATCCTATCCTATGCTCTATCCTATCCTATCCCCTATCATATCCTATCCTCTATCCTATCCTATTCTCTATCCTATCCTATCCTCTATCCTATCCTCTATCCTATCCTCTATCCTATCCTCTATCCTATCCTCTATCCTATCGTCTATCCTATCCTCTATCCTATCCTATCCTCTGTCCTATCCTATCCTCTATCCTATCCTATCCTATCCTCTATCCTATCCTATCTTCTATCCTATCCTATCCTCTATCCTATCCTGTATCCTATCAAATCCCCTATCCTATCCTCTATCCTATCCTATCGTCTATCCTATCCTATCCTCTATCCTATCCTATCGTCTATCCTATCGTCTATCCTATCCTATCCTCTATCCTATCCTATCCTCTATCCTATCCTATCCTCTATCCTATCCTATCTTCTATCCTATCCTCTATCCTATCCTCTATCCTATTCTCTATCCTATCCTATCCTCTATTCTATCCTCTATCCTATCCTATCCTCTATCCTATCCTATCCTCTATCCTATCCTGTATCCTATCAAATCCCCTATCCTATCCTCTATCCTATCCTATCGTCTATCCTATCCTATCCTCTATCCTATCCTATCGTCTGTCCTATCGTCTATCCTATCCTATCCTCTATCCTATCCTATCCTCTATCCTATCCTATCCTCTATCCTATCCTATCTTCTATCCTATCCTATCCTCTATCCTATCAAATCCCCTATCCTATCCTCTATCCTATCCTTTCCTGTATCCTATCCAATCCTCTATCCTATCCTATCCTCTATCCTATCCTATCCTATCCTCTATCCTATCCTATCCTCTATCCTATCCTATCCTCTATCCTATTCTCTATCCTATAATATCCTCTATCCTATCAAATCCCCTATCATATCCTCTATCCTATCCTATCCTGTATCCTATCCAATCCTCTATCCTATCCTATCATCTATCATCAATCCTATCCTTTCCTGTATCCTATCCAATCCTCTATCCTATCAAATCCCCTATCCTATCCTCTATCCTATCCAATCCTGTATCCTATCCTATCGTCTATCCTATCCTCTATCCTATCCTATCCTCTATACTATCCTATCCTCTATCCTATCCTATCCTCTATCCTATCCTATCGTCTATCCTATCCTCTATCCTATCCTATCCTCTATCCTATCCTATCCTCTATCCTATCCTATCCTCTATCCTATCCTATCGTCTATCCTATCCTCTATCCTATCCTATCCTCTATCCTATCCTATCCTCTATCCTATCCTATCCTCTATCCTATCCTATCCTCTATCCTATCCTATCCTCTATCCTATCCTCTCGTCTATCCTATCCTCTATCCTATCCTATCCTCTATCCTATCCAAACCTCTATCCTATCCTATCCTCTATTCTATCCTGTCCTGTATCCTATCAAATCCCCTATCCTATCCTCTGTACTATCCTATCCTCAATCCTATCCTATCGTCTATCCTATCGTCTATCCTATCCTCTATCCTATCCTATCGTCTATCCTATCGTCTATCCTATCCTATCCTCTATCCTATCCTATCCTCTATCCTATCCTATCCTCTATCCTATCCTATGCTCTATCCTATCCTATCCCCTATCATATCCTATCCTCTATCCTATCCTATTCTCTATCCTATCCTATCCTCTATCCTATCCTCTATCCTATCCTCTATCCTATCCTCTATCCTATCCTCTATCCTATCCTATCCTCTATTCTATCCTATCGTCTATCCTATCCTCTATCCTATCCTATCCTCTATCCTATCAAATCCCCTATCCTATCAAATCCCCTATCCTATCCTCTATCCTATCAAATCCCCTATCCTATCATCTATCATATCCTATCCTCTATCCTATCCTATTCTCTATCCTATCCTATCCTCTATCCTATCCTCTATCCTATCCTCTATCCTATCCTCTATCCTATCCTATCCTCTATTCTATCCTATCGTCTATCCTATCCTCTATCCTATCCTATCCTCTGTCCTATCCTATCCTCTATCCTATCCTATCCTATCTTCTATCCTATCCTATCTTCTGTCCTATTCTACCCTCTATCCTATCAAATCCCCTATCCTATCCTATCTTCTGTCCTATTCTACCCTCTATCCTATCAAATCCCCTATCCTATCCTCTATCCTATCCTATCCTCTATCCTATCCTATCGTCTATCCTATCCTCTATCCTATCCTATCCTCTATCCTATCCTATCCTCTATCCTATCCTATCCTCTATCCTATCCTATCCTCTATCCTATCCTATCCTCTATCCTATCCTATCCTCTATCCTATCCTATCGTCTATCCTATCCTCTATCCTATCCTATCCTCTATCCTATCCAATCCTCTATCCTATCCTATCCTCTATTCTATCCTGTCCTGTATCCTATCAAATCCCCTATCCTATCCTCTGTACTATCCTATCCTCAATCCTATCCTATCGCCTATCCTATCGTCTATCCTATCCTCTATCCTATCCTATCCTCTATCCTATCCTATCCTCTATCCTATCCTATCCTCTATCCTATCCTATCCTATCCTCTATCCTATCCTATCGTCTATCCTATCCTATCCTCTATCCTATCCTATCCTCTATCCTATCCTATCCTCTATCCTATCCTATCCTCTATCCTATCCTATTCTCTATCCTATCCTATCGTCTATCCTATCCTCTATCCTATCCTGTCGTCTATCCTATCCTCTATCCTATCCTATCCTCTATCCTATCCTATCCTCTATCCTATCCCATCTTCTATCCTATCCTATCCTCTGTCCTATCCTATCCTCTATCCTTTCCTATCCTCTATCCTATCCTCTATCCTATCCTCTATCCTATCATATCCTCTATCCTATAATATCCTCTATCCTATCCCATCTTCTATCCTATCCTATCCTCTATCCTATCAAATCCCCTATCCTATCCTCTGTCCTATCCTATCCTCTATCCTATCCTATCCTCTATCCTATCAAATCCCCTATCCTATCAAATCCCCTATCCTATCCTCTATCCTATCCTATGCTCTATCCTATCCTATCCCCTATCATATCCTATCCTCTATCCTATCCTATTCTCTATCCTATCCTATCCTCTATCATATCCTCTATCCTATCCTCTATCCTATCCTCTATCCTATCCTCTATCCTATCCTATCCTCTAATCTATCCTATCGTCTATCCTATCCTCTATCCTATCCTATCCTCTATCCTATCCTATCCTCTATCCTATCCTATCCTCTATCCTATCCTATCCTCTGTCCTATCCTATCCTATCCTCTATCCTATCCTATCTTCTATCCTATCCTATCCTCTATCCTATCATATACTCTATCCTATAATATCCTCTATCCTATCCTATCCTCTATCCTATCCTATCGTCTATCCTATCCTCTTTCCTATCCTATCCTCTATCCTATCAAATCCCCTATCCTATCCTCTATCCTATCCTATCATCTATCCTCTATCCTATCCTATCATCTATCCTCTATCCTATCCTCTATCCTATCCTATCCTCTATCCTATCCTATCGTCTATCCTATCCTCTATCCTATCCTGTCGTCTATCCTATCCTCTATCCTATCCTATCCTCTATCCCATCCTATCCTCTATCCTATCCTATCCTCTATCCTATCCCATCTTCTATCCTATCCTATCCTCTATCCTATCAAATCCCCTATCCTATCCTCTGTCCTATCCTATCCTCTATCCTCTATCCTATCCTATCCTCTATCCTAACCTATTCTCTATCCTATCCTATCCTATCCTCTATCCTACCCTATCCTCTATCCTATCCTATCCTCTATCCTATTCTCTATCCTATAATATCCTCTATCCTATCAAATCCCCTATCATATCCTCTATCCTATCCTATCCTGTATCCTATCCAATCCTCTATCCTATCCTATCATCTATCATCAATCCTATCCTTTCCTGTATCCTATCCAATCCTCTATCCTATCAAATCCCCTATCCTATCCTCTATCCTATCCAATCCTGTATCCTATCCTATCGTCTATCCTATCCTCTATCCTATCCTATCCTCTATACTATCCTATCCTCTATCCTATCCTATCCTCTATCCTATCCTATCGTCTATCCTATCCTCTATCCTATCCTATCCTCTATCCTATCCTATCCTCTATCCTATCCTATCCTCTATCCTATCCTATCGTCTATCCTATCCTCTATCCTATCCTATCCTCTATCCTATCCTATCCTCTATCCTATCCTATCCTCTATCCTATCCTATCCTCTATCCTATCCTATCCTCTATCCTATCCTATCCTCTATCCTATCCTCTCGTCTATCCTATCCTCTATCCTATCCTATCCTCTATCCTATCCAATCCTCTATCCTATCCTATCCTCTATTCTATCCTGTCCTGTATCCTATCAAATCCCCTATCCTATCCTCTGTACTATCCTATCCTCAATCCTATCCTATCGTCTATCCTATCGTCTATCCTATCCTCTATCCTATCCTATCGTCTATCCTATCGTCTATCCTATCCTATCCTCTATCCTATCCTATCCTCTATCCTATCCTATCCTCTATCCTATCCTATGCTCTATCCTATCCTATCCCCTATCAAATCCTATCCTCTATCCTATCCTATTCTCTATCCTATCCTATCCTCTATCCTATCCTCTATCCAATCCTCTATCCTATCCTGTCCTCTATCCTATCCTATCCTCTATCCTATCCTATCCAATCCCGTATCCTATCCTCTATTCTATCCTATCCTGTATCCACTCCTATCCTCAATCCTATCCTTTCCTGCATCCTATCCTATCCTCTATCCTATCAAATCCTCTGTCCTATCCTATCCTCTACCCTATCCTATCCTCTATCCTATCGTATCCTCTATCCTATTAAATCCCCTATCCTATCCTCTGTCCTATCCTATCCTCTATCCTATCCTATCCTCTATCCTATCCTATCCTCTATCCTATCCTATCCTCTATCCTATCCTCTATCCTACTCTATCCTCTATCCTATCCTATCCTCTATCCTATCCTATCCTCTATCCTATCAAATCCCCTATCGTATCCTCTGCCCTATCCTATCCTCTATCCTATCCTATCCGCTATCCTATCCTATCATCTATCCTATTCTATCCTCTATCCTATCCTATCCTCTATCCTATCCTATCCTCTATCCTATCAAATCCCCTATCCTATCCTCTGCCCTATCCTATCCTCTATCCTATCCTATCCGCTATCCTATCCTATCCTCTATCCTATCCTATCCTCTATCCTATTATATCCTCTATCCTATCCTCTATCCTATCGTATCCTCTATCCTATCCTATCCTCTATCCTACGCTATCCTCTATCCTATCCTATCCTCTATCCTATCCTATCTTCTATCCTTTCCTATCCTCTATCCTATCCTCTATCCAATCCTCTATCCTATCCTATCCTCTATCCTATCCTATCCTCTATCCTATCCTATCGTCTATCCTATCCTATCCTCTATCCTATCAAATCCCCTATCCTATCCTCTGTCCTATCCTATCCTCTATCCTATCCTATCCTCTATCCTATCCTATCATCTATCCTCAATCCTATCCTTTCCTGTATCCTATCCTATCCTCTATCCTATCAAATCCTCTGTCCTATCCTATCCTCTATCCTATCCTATCCTCTATCCTATCGTATCCTTTATCCTATCCTAACCTCTATCCTACGCTATCCTCTATCCTATCCAATCCTCTATCCTATCCTATCCTCTATCCTATCCTATCATCTATCCTATCCTATCCTCTATCCTATCCTGTCCTCTATCCTATCCTATCCTCTATCCTATCCTATCCTCTATCCTATCCTATCGTCTATCCTATCCTATCCTCTATCCTATCAAATCCCCTATCCTATCCTCTTTCCTATCCTATCCTCTATCCTATCCTATCCTCTATCCTATCCTACCGTCTATCCAATCCTCTATCCTATCCTATCCTCTATCCTATTCTATCCTCTATCCTATCCTCTATCCTATCCTATCCTCTATCCTATCAATTCCCCTATCCTATCATATCCTCTATCCTATCCTATCCTCTATCCTATCCAAACCTCTATCCTATCAAATCCCTATACTATCCTCTATCCTATCCTATCGTCTGTCCTATCCTATCCTCTATCCTATCCTATCCTCTATCTTATAAAATCCCCTATCCTATCCTCTGCCCTATCCTATCCTCTATCCTATCCTATCCGCTATCCTATCCTACCGTCTATCCAATCCTCTATCCTATCCTATCCCCTATCCTATCATATCCTCTATCCTATCCTATCCTATCCTCTATCCTATCCTATCCTCTATCCTATCCTATCTTCTATCCTATCATATCCTCTATCCTATCCTATCCTATCCTCTATCCTATCCTATCCTCTATCCTATCCTATCTTCTATCCTATCCTATCCTCTATCCTATCAAATCCCTATACTATCCTCTATCCTATCCTATCCTCTATCCTATCCTATCCTCTATCCTAGCCTATCCTCTATCCTATCCTATCCAATCCCCTATCCTATCCTATCCTCTATTTTATCCTATCCTCTATCCTATCAAATCCCCTATCCTATCCTCTATCCTATCCTATCGTGTATCCTATCCAATCCTCTATATTATCCTGTATCCTATCCAATCCTCTATCCTATCCTATCATCTATCCTCAATCCTATCCTTTCCTGTATCAGATCCAATCCTCTATCCTATCCTGTCCTCTATCCTATCCAATCCTCTATCCTATCAAATCCCTATTCTATCCTCTATACTATCCTATCCTCTGTCCTATCTAATCCTCTATCCTATCCTATCCTCTATCCTATCCTATCCTCTATCCTATCCTATCCTCTATCCTATCCTATCCTCTATCCTATCCTATCTTCTATCCTATCCTATCCTCTATCCTATCAAATCCCCTATCCTATCATCTATCCTATCCTATCCTGTATCCTATCCAATCCTCTAGCCTATCCTGTATCCTATCCAATCCTCTATCCTATCCTATCATCTATCCTCAATCCTATCCTTTCCTGTATCATATCCAATCCTCTATCCTATCCTGTCCTCTATCCTATCCTATCCTCTATCCTATCCTATCCTCTATCCTATCGTATCCTCTATTCTATCCTATCCTCTATTCTACGCTATCATCTATCCTATCCTATCTTCTATCCTATCCTATCCTCTATCCTATCCTATCCTATCCTCTATCCTATCCTATCTTCTATCCTATCCTATCCTCTATCCTATCATATCCTCTATCCTATAATATCCTCTATCCTATCCTATCCTCTATTCTATCCTATCGTCTATCCTATCCTCTATCCTATCCTCTATCCTATCCTCTATCCTATCCTCTATCCTATCCTCTATCCTATCCTCTATCCTATCCTATCCTCTATTGTATCCTCTATCCTATCCTATCCTCTATCCTATCCTATCCTCTATCCTATCCTGTATCCTATCAAATCCCCTATCCTATCCTCTATCCTATCCTATCGTCTATCCTATCCTATCCTCTATCCTATCCTATCCTCTATCCTATCCTATCCTCTATCCTATCCTATCTTCTATCCTATCCTATCCTCTATCCTATCAAATCCCCTATCCTATCCTCTATCCTATCCTTTCCTGTATCCTATCCAATCCTCTATCCTATCCTATCCTCTATCCTATCCTATCCTATCCTCTATCCTATCCTATCCTCTATCCTATCCTATCCTCTATCATATCCTTTCCTCTATCCTATCCTATCCTCTATCCTATCCTATCCTCTATCCTATCCTATCGTCTATCCTATCCTCTATCCTATCCTATCCTCTATCCTATCCTATCCTCTATCCTATCCTATCCTCTATCCTATCCTATCCTCTATCATATCCTATCATCTATCATCAATCCTATCCTTTCCTGTATCCTATCCAATCCTCTATCCTATCCTATCCTCTATCCTATCCTGTCCTCTATCCTATCCTATCCTCTATCCTATTCTGTATCCTATAATATCCTCTATCCTATCAAATCCCCTATCATATCCTCTATCCTATCCTATCCTGTATCCTATCCAATCCTCTATCCTATCCTATCATCTATCATCAATCCTATCCTTTCCTGTATCCTATCCAATCCTCTATCCTATCAAATCCCCTATCCTATCCTCTATCCTATCCAATCCTGTATCCTATCCTATCGTCTATCCTATCCTCTATCCTATCCTATCCTCTATACTATCCTATCATCTGTCCTATCCTATCCTCTATCCTATCCTATCGTCTATCCTATCCTCTATCCTATCCTATCCTCTATCCTATCCTATCCTCTATTCTATCCTATCTTTTATCCTATCCTATCCTCTATCCTCTCAAATCCCCTATCCTATCCTCTATCCTATCCTATCCTGTATCCTATCCAATCCTCTATCCTATCCTATCATCTATCCTCTAACCTATCCAATCCTCGATCCTAGCCTATCCTCTATCCTATCATATCCTCTATCCTATAACATCCTCTATCCTATCCTATCCTCTATCCAATCCTATCCTCTATCCTATCAAATCCCCTATCCTATCAAATCCCCTATCCTATCCTCTATCCTATCCTATCCTCTATCCTATCCTATCGTCTATCCTATCCTCTATCCTATCCTATGCTCTATCCTATCCTATCCCCTATCATATCCTATCCTCTATCCTATCCTATTCTCTATCCTATCCTATTCTCTATCCTATCCTGTATCCTATCCTCTATCCTATCCTTTATCCTATCCTCTATCCTATCCTCTATCCTATCCTATCCTCTATTCTATCCTATCGTCTATCCTATCCTCTATCCTATCCTATCCTCTATCCTATCAAATCCCCTATCCTATCAAATCCCCTATCCTATCCTCTATCCTATCAAATCCCCTATCCTATCATCTATCATATCCTATCCTCTATCCTATCCTATCCTCTATCCTATCCTATCCTCTATCCTATCCTCTATCCTACTCTATCCTCTATCCTATCCTATCCTCTATCCTATCCTATCCTCTATCCTATCAAATCCCCTATCGTATCCTCTGCCCTATCCTATCCTCTATCCTATCCTATCCGCTATCCTATCCTATCATCTATCCTATTCTATCCTCTATCCTATCCTATCCTCTATCCTATCCTATCCTCTATCCTATCAAATCCCCTATCCTATCCTCTGCCCTATCCTATCCTCTATCCTATCCTATCCGCTATCCTATCCTATCCTCTATCCTATCCTATCCTCTATCCTATTATATCCTCTATCCTATCCTCTATCCTATCGTATCCTCTATCCTATCCTATCCTCTATCCTACGCTATCCTCTATCCTATCCTATCCTCTATCCTATCCTATCTTCTATCCTTTCCTATCCTCTATCCTATCCTCTATCCAATCCTCTATCCTATCCTATCCTCTATCCTATCCTATCCTCTATCCTATCCTATCGTCTATCCTATCCTATCCTCTATCCTATCAAATCCCCTATCCTATCCTCTGTCCTATCCTATCCTCTATCCTATCCTATCCTCTATCCTATCCTATCATCTATCCTCAATCCTATCCTTTCCTGTATCCTATCCTATCCTCTATCCTATCAAATCCTCTGTCCTATCCTATCCTCTATCCTATCCTATCCTCTATTATATCGTATCCTTTATCCTATCCTAACCTCTATCCTACGCTATCCTCTATCCTATCCAATCCTCTATCCTATCCTATCCTCTATCCTATCCTATCATCTATCCTATCCTATCCTCTATCCTATCCTGTCCTCTATCCTATCCTATCCTCTATCCTATCCTATCCTCTATCCTATCCTATCGTCTATCCTATCCTATCCTCTATCCTATCAAATCCCCTATCCTATCCTCTTTCCTATCCTATCCTCTATCCTATCCTATCCTCTATCCTATCCTACCGTCTATCCAATCCTCTATCCTATCCTATCCTCTATCCTATTCTATCCTCTATCCTATCCTCTATCCTATCCTATCCTCTATCCTATCAATTCCCCTATCCTATCATATCCTCTATCCTATCCTATCCTCTATCCTATCCAAACCTCTATCCTATCAAATCCCTATACTATCCTCTATCCTATCCTATCGTCTGTCCTATCCTATCCTCTATCCTATCCTATCCTCTATCTTATAAAATCCCCTATCCTATCCTCTGCCCTATCCTATCCTCTATCCTATCCTATCCGCTATCCTATCCTACCGTCTATCCAATCCTCTATCCTATCCTATCCCCTATCCTATCATATCCTCTATCCTATCCTATCCTATCCTCTATCCTATCCTATCCTCTATCCTATCCTATCTTCTATCCTATCATATCCTCTATCCTATCCTATCCTATCCTCTATCCTATCCTATCCTCTATCCTATCCTATCTTCTATCCTATCCTATCCTCTATCCTATCAAATCCCTATACTATCCTCTATCCTATCCTATCCTCTATCCTATCCTATCCTCTATCCTAGCCTATCCTCTATCCTATCCTATCCAATCCCCTATCCTATCCTATCCTCTATTTTATCCTATCCTCTATCCTATCAAATCCCCTATCCTATCCTCTATCCTATCCTATCGTGTATCCTATCCAATCCTCTATATTATCCTGTATCCTATCCAATCCTCTATCCTATCCTATCATCTATCCTCAATCCTATCCTTTCCTGTATCAGATCCAATCCTCTATCCTATCCTGTCCTCTATCCTATCCAATCCTCTATCCTATCAAATCCCTATTCTATCCTCTATACTATCCTATCCTCTGTCCTATCTAATCCTCTATCCTATCCTATCCTCTATCCTATCCTATCCTCTATCCTATCCTATCCTCTATCCTATCCTATCCTCTATCCTATCCTATCTTCTATCCTATCCTATCCTCTATCCTATCAAATCCCCTATCCTATCATCTATCCTATCCTATCCTGTATCCTATCCAATCCTCTAGCCTATCCTGTATCCTATCCAATCCTCTATCCTATCCTATCATCTATCCTCAATCCTATCCTTTCCTGTATCATATCCAATCCTCTATCCTATCCTGTCCTCTATCCTATCCTATCCTCTATCCTATCCTATCCTCTATCCTATCGTATCCTCTATTCTATCCTATCCTCTATTCTACGCTATCATCTATCCTATCCTATCTTCTATCCTATCCTATCCTCTATCCTATCCTATCCTATCCTCTATCCTATCCTATCTTCTATCCTATCCTATCCTCTATCCTATCATATCCTCTATCCTATAATATCCTCTATCCTATCCTATCCTCTATTCTATCCTATCGTCTATCCTATCCTCTATCCTATCCTCTATCCTATCCTCTATCCTATCCTCTATCCTATCCTCTATCCTATCCTCTATCCTATCCTATCCTCTATTGTATCCTCTATCCTATCCTATCCTCTATCCTATCCTATCCTCTATCCTATCCTGTATCCTATCAAATCCCCTATCCTATCCTCTATCCTATCCTATCGTCTATCCTATCCTATCCTCTATCCTATCCTATCCTCTATCCTATCCTATCCTCTATCCTATCCTATCTTCTATCCTATCCTATCCTCTATCCTATCAAATCCCCTATCCTATCCTCTATCCTATCCTTTCCTGTATCCTATCCAATCCTCTATCCTATCCTATCCTCTATCCTATCCTATCCTATCCTCTATCCTATCCTATCCTCTATCCTATCCTATCCTCTATCATATCCTTTCCTCTATCCTATCCTATCCTCTATCCTATCCTATCCTCTATCCTATCCTATCGTCTATCCTATCCTCTATCCTATCCTATCCTCTATCCTATCCTATCCTCTATCCTATCCTATCCTCTATCCTATCCTATCCTCTATCATATCCTATCATCTATCATCAATCCTATCCTTTCCTGTATCCTATCCAATCCTCTATCCTATCCTATCCTCTATCCTATCCTGTCCTCTATCCTATCCTATCCTCTATCCTATTCTGTATCCTATAATATCCTCTATCCTATCAAATCCCCTATCATATCCTCTATCCTATCCTATCCTGTATCCTATCCAATCCTCTATCCTATCCTATCATCTATCATCAATCCTATCCTTTCCTGTATCCTATCCAATCCTCTATCCTATCAAATCCCCTATCCTATCCTCTATCCTATCCAATCCTGTATCCTATCCTATCGTCTATCCTATCCTCTATCCTATCCTATCCTCTATACTATCCTATCATCTATCCTATCCTATCCTCTATCCTATCCTATCGTCTATCCTATCCTCTATCCTATCCTATCCTCTATCCTATCCTATCCTCTATTCTATCCTATCTTTTATCCTATCCTATCCTCTATCCTCTCAAATCCCCTATCCTATCCTCTATCCTATCCTATCCTGTATCCTATCCAATCCTCTATCCTATCCTATCATCTATCCTCTAACCTATCCAATCCTCGATCCTAGCCTATCCTCTATCCTATCATATCCTCTATCCTATAACATCCTCTATCCTATCCTATCCTCTATCCAATCCTATCCTCTATCCTATCAAATCCCCTATCCTATCAAATCCCCTATCCTATCCTCTATCCTATCCTATCCTCTATCCTATCCTATCGTCTATCCTATCCTCTATCCTATCCTATGCTCTATCCTATCCTATCCCCTATCATATCCTATCCTCTATCCTATCCTATTCTCTATCCTATCCTATTCTCTATCCTATCCTGTATCCTATCCTCTATCCTATCCTTTATCCTATCCTCTATCCTATCCTCTATCCTATCCTATCCTCTATTCTATCCTATCGTCTATCCTATCCTCTATCCTATCCTATCCTCTATCCTATCAAATCCCCTATCCTATCAAATCCCCTATCCTATCCTCTATCCTATCAAATCCCCTATCCTATCATCTATCATATCCTATCCTCTATCCTATCCTATCCTCTATCCTATCCTATCGTCTATCCTATCCTCTATCCTATCCTATGCTCTATCCTATCCTATCCCCTATCATATCCTATCCTCTATCCTATCCTATTCTCTATCCTATCCTATCCTCTATCCTATCCTCTATCCTATCCTCTATCCTATCCTCTATCCTATCCTCTATCCTATCCTATCCTCTATTCTATCCTATCGTCTATCCTATCCTCTATCCTATCCTATCCTCTGTCCTATCCTATCCTCTATCCTATCCTATCCTATCTTCTGTCCTATTCTACCCTCTATCCTATCAAATCCCCTATCCTATCCTATCTTCTGTCCTATTCTACCCTCTATCCTATCAAATCCCCTATCCTATCCTCTATCCTATCCTATCGTCTATCCTATCCTCTATCCTATCCTATCCTCTATCCTATCCTATCCTCTATCCTATCCTATCCTCTATCCTATCCTATCCTCTATCCTATCCTATCGTCTATCCTATCCTCTATCCTATCCTATCCTCTATCCTATCCAATCCTCTATCCTATCCTATCCTCTATTCTATCCTGTCCTGTATCCTATCAAATCCCCTATCCTATCCTCTGTACTATCCTATCCTCTATCCTATCCTATCGTCTATCCTATCGTCTATCCTATCCTCTATCCTATCCTATCCTCTATCCTATCCTATCCTCTATCCTATCCTATCCTCTATCCTATCCTATCTTCTATACTATCCTTTCCTATATCCTATCAAATCCCCCATCCTATCCTCTATCCTATCCTATCCTCTATCCTATCCTATCCCCTATCGTATCCTGTTCTCTATCCTATCCTATCGTCTATCCTATCCTCTATCCTATCCTATGCTCTATCCTATCCTATCCCCTATCATATCCTATCCTCTATCCTATCCTATTCTCTATCCTATCCTATCCTCTATCCTATCCTCTATCCTATCCTCTATCCTATCCTCTATCCTATCCTCTATCCTATCGTCTATCCTATCCTCTATCCTATCCTATCCTCTGTCCTATCCTATCCTCTATCCTATCCTATCCTATCCTCTATCCTATCCTATCTTCTATCCTATCCTATCCTCTATCCTATCCTGTATCCTATCAAATCCCCTATCCTATCCTCTATCCTATCCTATCCTCTATCCTATCCTATCGTCTATCCTATCGTCTATCCTATCCTATCCTCTATCCTATCCTATCCTCTATCCTATCCTATCCTCTATCCTATCCTATCTTCTATCCTATCCTCTATCCTATCCTCTATCCTATCCTCTATCCTATCCTATCCTCTATTCTATCCTCTATCCTATCCTATCCTCTATCCTATTCTCTATCCTATAATATCCTCTATCCTATCAAATCCCCTATCATATCCTCTATCCTATCCTATCCTGTATCCTATCCAATCCTCTATCCTATCCTATCATCTATCATCAATCCTATCCTTTCCTGTATCCTATCCAATCCTCTATCCTATCAAATCCCCTATCCTATCCTCTATCCTATCCAATCCTGTATCCTATCCTATCGTCTATCCTATCCTCTATCCTATCCTATCCTCTATACTATCCTATCCTCTATCCTATCCTATCCTCTATCCTATCCTATCGTCTATCCTATCCTCTATCCTATCCTATCCTCTATCCTATCCTATCCTCTATCCTATCCTATCCTCTATCCTATCCTATCGTCTATCCTATCCTCTATCCTATCCTATCCTCTATCCTATCCTATCCTCTATCCTATCCTATCCTCTATCCTATCCTATCCTCTATCCTATCCTATCCTCTATCCTATCCTCTCGTCTATCCTATCCTCTATCCTATCCTATCCTCTATCCTATCCAATCCTCTATCCTATCCTATCCTCTATTCTATCCTGTCCTGTATCCTATCAAATCCCCTATCCTATCCTCTGTACTATCCTATCCTCAATCCTATCCTATCGTCTATCCTATCGTCTATCCTATCCTCTATCCTATCCTATCGTCTATCCTATCGTCTATCCTATCCTATCCTCTATCCTATCCTATCCTCTATCCTATCCTATCCTCTATCCTATCCTATGCTCTATCCTATCCTATCCCCTATCATATCCTATCCTCTATCCTATCCTATTCTCTATCCTATCCTATCCTCTATCCTATCCTCTATCCTATCCTCTATCCTATCCTCTATCCTATCCTCTATCCTATCCTATCCTCTATTCTATCCTATCGTCTATCCTATCCTCTATCCTATCCTATCCTCTATCCTATCAAATCCCCTATCCTATCAAATCCCCTATCCTATCCTCTATCCTATCAAATCCCCTATCCTATCATCTATCATATCCTATCCTCTATCCTATCCTATTCTCTATCCTATCCTATCCTCTATCCTATCCTCTATCCTATCCTCTATCCTATCCTCTATCCTATCCTATCCTCTATTCTATCCTATCGTCTATCCTATCCTCTATCCTATCCTATCCTCTGTCCTATCCTATCCTCTATCCTATCCTATCCTATCTTCTATCCTATCCTATCTTCTGTCCTATTCTACCCTCTATCCTATCAAATCCCCTATCCTATCCTATCTTCTGTCCTATTCTACCCTCTATCCTATCAAATCCCCTATCCTATCCTCTATCCTATCCTATCCTCTATCCTATCCTATCGTCTATCCTATCCTCTATCCTATCCTATCCTCTATCCTATCCTATCCTCTATCCTATCCTATCCTCTATCCTATCCTATCCTCTATCCTATCCTATCCTCTATCCTATCCTATCCTCTATCCTATCCTATCGTCTATCCTATCCTCTATCCTATCCTATCCTCTATCCTATCCAATCCTCTATCCTATCCTATCCTCTATTCTATCCTGTCCTGTATCCTATCAAATCCCCTATCCTATCCTCTGTACTATCCTATCCTCAATCCTATCCTATCGCCTATCCTATCGTCTATCCTATCCTCTATCCTATCCTATCCTCTATCCTATCCTATCCTCTATCCTATCCTATCCTCTATCCTATCCTATCCTATCCTCTATCCTATCCTATCGTCTATCCTATCCTATCCTCTATCCTATCCTATCCTCTATCCTATCCTATCCTCTATCCTATCCTATCCTCTATCCTATCCTATTCTCTATCCTATCCTATCGTCTATCCTATCCTCTATCCTATCCTGTCGTCTATCCTATCCTCTATCCTATCCTATCCTCTATCCTATCCTATCCTCTATCCTATCCCATCTTCTATCCTATCCTATCCTCTGTCCTATCCTATCCTCTATCCTTTCCTATCCTCTATCCTATCCTCTATCCTATCCTCTATCCTATCATATCCTCTATCCTATAATATCCTCTATCCTATCCCATCTTCTATCCTATCCTATCCTCTATCCTATCAAATCCCCTATCCTATCCTCTGTCCTATCCTATCCTCTATCCTATCCTATCCTCTATCCTATCAAATCCCCTATCCTATCAAATCCCCTATCCTATCCTCTATCCTATCCTATGCTCTATCCTATCCTATCCCCTATCATATCCTATCCTCTATCCTATCCTATTCTCTATCCTATCCTATCCTCTATCATATCCTCTATCCTATCCTCTATCCTATCCTCTATCCTATCCTCTATCCTATCCTATCCTCTAATCTATCCTATCGTCTATCCTATCCTCTATCCTATCCTATCCTCTATCCTATCCTATCCTCTATCCTATCCTATCCTCTATCCTATCCTATCCTCTGTCCTATCCTATCCTATCCTCTATCCTATCCTATCTTCTATCCTATCCTATCCTCTATCCTATCATATACTCTATCCTATAATATCCTCTATCCTATCATATCCTCTATCCTATCCTATCCTCTATCCTATCCTATCGTCTATCCTATCCTCTTTCCTATCCTATCCTCTATCCTATCAAATCCCCTATCCTATCCTCTATCCTATCCTATCATCTATCCTCTATCCTATCCTATCATCTATCCTCTATCCTATCCTCTATCCTATCCTATCCTCTATCCTATCCTATCGTCTATCCTATCCTCTATCCTATCCTGTCGTCTATCCTATCCTCTATCCTATCCTATCCTCTATCCCATCCTATCCTCTATCCTATCCTATCCTCTATCCTATCCCATCTTCTATCCTATCCTATCCTCTATCCTATCAAATCCCCTATCCTATCCTCTGTCCTATCCTATCCTCTATCCTCTATCCTATCCTATCCTCTATCCTAACCTATTCTCTATCCTATCCTATCCTATCCTCTATCCTACCCTATCCTCTATCCTATCCTATCCTCTATCCTATTCTCTATCCTATAATATCCTCTATCCTATCAAATCCCCTATCATATCCTCTATCCTATCCTATCCTGTATCCTATCCAATCCTCTATCCTATCCTATCATCTATCATCAATCCTATCCTTTCCTGTATCCTATCCAATCCTCTATCCTATCAAATCCCCTATCCTATCCTCTATCCTATCCAATCCTGTATCCTATCCTATCGTCTATCCTATCCTCTATCCTATCCTATCCTCTATACTATCCTATCCTCTATCCTATCCTATCCTCTATCCTATCCTATCGTCTATCCTATCCTCTATCCTATCCTATCCTCTATCCTATCCTATCCTCTATCCTATCCTATCCTCTATCCTATCCTATCGTCTATCCTATCCTCTATCCTATCCTATCCTCTATCCTATCCTATCCTCTATCCTATCCTATCCTCTATCCTATCCTATCCTCTATCCTATCCTCTATCCTATCCTATCCTCTATCCTATCCTATCCTCTATCCTATCCTCTCGTCTATCCTATCCTCTATCCTATCCTATCCTCTATCCTATCCAATCCTCTATCCTATCCTATCCTCTATTCTATCCTGTCCTGTATCCTATCAAATCCCCTATCCTATCCTCTGTACTATCCTATCCTCAATCCTATCCTATCGTCTATCCTATCGTCTATCCTATCCTCTATCCTATCCTATCGTCTATCCTATCGTCTATCCTATCCTATCCTCTATCCTATCCTATCCTCTATCCTATCCTATCCTCTATCCTATCCTATGCTCTATCCTATCCTATCCCCTATCATATCCTATCCTCTATCCTATCCTATTCTCTATCCTATCCTATCCTCTATCCTATCCTCTATCCTATCCTCTATCCTATCCTCTATCCTATCCTATCCTCTATTCTATAGTATCGTCTATCCTATCCTCTATCCTATCCTATCCTCTATCCTATCAAATCCCCTATCCTATCAAATCCCCTATCCTATCCTCTATCCTATCAAATCCCCTATCCTATCATCTATCATATCCTATCCTCTATCCTATCCTATTCTCTATCCTATCCTATCCTCTATCCTATCCTCTATCCTATCCTCTATCCTATCCTCTATCCTATCCTATCCTCTATTCTATCCTATCGTCTATCCTATCCTCTATCCTATCCTATCCTCTGTCCTATCCTATCCTCTATCCTATCCTATCCTATCTTCTATCCTATCCTATCTTCTGTCCTATTCTACCCTCTATCCTATCAAATCCCCTATCCTATCCTATCTTCTGTCCTATTCTACCCTCTATCCTATCAAATCCCCTATCCTATCCTCTATCCTATCCTATCCTCTATCCTATCCTATCGTCTATCCTATCCTCTATCCTATCCTATCCTCTATCCTATCCTATCCTCTATCCTATCCTATCCTCTATCCTATCCTATCCTCTATCCTATCCTATCCTCTATCCTATCCTATCCTCTATCCTATCCTATCGTCTATCCTATCCTCTATCCTATCCTATCCTCTATCCTATCCAATCCTCTATCCTATCCTATCCTCTATTCTATCCTGTCCTGTATCCTATCAAATCCCCTATCCTATCCTCTGTACTATCCTATCCTCAATCCTATCCTATCGCCTATCCTATCGTCTATCCTATCCTCTATCCTATCCTATCCTCTATCCTATCCTATCCTCTATCCTATCCTATCCTCTATCCTATCCTATCCTATCCTCTATCCTATCCTATCCTCTATCCTATCCTATCCTCTATCCTATCCTATCCTCTATCCTATCCCATCTTCTATCCTATCCTATCCTCTGTCCTATCCTATCCTCTATCCTTTCCTATCCTCTATCCTATCCTCTATCCTATCCTCTATCCTATCATATCCTCTATCCTATAATATCCTCTATCCTATCCCATCTTCTATCCTATCCTATCCTCTATCCTATCAAATCCCCTACCCTATCCTCTGTCCTATCCTATCCTCTATCCTATCCTATCCTCTATCCTATCAAATCCCCTATCCTATCAAATCCCCTATCCTATCCTCTATCCTATCCTATGCTCTATCCTATCCTATCCCCTATCATATCCTATCCTCTATCCTATCCTATTCTCTATCCTATCCTATCCTCTATCATATCCTCTATCCTATCCTCTATCCTATCCTCTATCCTATCCTCTATCCTATCCTATCCTCTAATCTATCCTATCGTCTATCCTATCCTCTATCCTATCCTATCCTCTATCCTATCCTATCCTCTATCCTATCCTATCCTCTATCCTATCCTATCCTCTGTCCTATCCTATCCTATCCTCTATCCCATCCTATCTTCTATCCTATCCTATCCTCTATCCTATCATATACTCTATCCTATAATATCCTCTATCCTATCATATCCTCTATCCTATCCTATCTTCTGTCCTATCCTATCCTCTATCCTATCAAATCCCCTATCCTATCCTCTATCCTATCCTATCCTCTATCCTATCCTATCGTCTATCCTATCCTCTTTCCTATCCTATCCTCTATCCTATCAAATCCCCTATCCTATCCTCTATCCTATCCTATCATCTATCCTCTATCCTATCCTATCATCTATCCTCTATCCTATCCTCTATCCTATCCTATCCTCTATCCTATCCTATCGTCTATCCTATCCTCTAACCTATCCTGTCGTCTATCCTATCCTCTATCCTATCCTATCCTCTATCCCATCCTATCCTCTATCCTATCCTATCCTCTATCCTATCCCATCTTCTATCCTATCCTATCCTCTATCCTATCAAATCCCCTATCCTATCCTCTGTCCTATCCTATCCTCTATCCTCTATCCTATCCTATCCTCTATCCTAACCTATTCTCTATCCTATCCTATCCTATCCTCTATCCTATCCTATCGTCTATCCTATCCTATCCTCTATCCTATCCTATCCTATATCCTATCCTATCCTCTGTCCTATCCTCTATCCTATCCTATCCTCTAATCTATCCTATCGTCTATCCTATCCTCTATCCTATCCTATCCTCTATCCTATCCTATCCTCTATCCTATCCTATCCTATCCTCTATCCTATCCTATCGTCTATCCTATCCTCTATCCTATCCTATGCTCTATCCTATCCTATCCCCTATCATATCCTATCCTCTATCCTATCCTATCCCCTATCATATCCTATCCTCTATCCTATCCTATTCTCTATCCTATCCTATCCTCTATCCTATCCTCTATCCTATCCTCTATCCTATCCTCTATCCTATCCTATCCTCTATTCTATAGTATCGTCTATCCTATCCTCTATCCTATCCTATCCTCTATCCTATCAAATCCCCTATCCTATCAAATCCCCTATCCTATCCTCTATCCTATCAAATCCCCTATCCTATCATCTATCATATCCTATCCTCTATCCTATCCTATTCTCTATCCTATCCTATCCTCTATCCTATCCTCTATCCTATCCTCTATCCTATCCTCTATCCTATCCTATCCTCTATTCTATCCTATCGTCTATCCTATCCTCTATCCTATCCTATCCTCTGTCCTATCCTATCCTCTATCCTATCCTATCCTATCTTCTATCCTATCCTATCTTCTGTCCTATTCTACCCTCTATCCTATCAAATCCCCTATCCTATCCTATCTTCTGTCCTATTCTACCCTCTATCCTATCAAATCCCCTATCCTATCCTCTATCCTATCCTATCCTCTATCCTATCCTATCGTCTATCCTATCCTCTATCCTATCCTATCCTCTATCCTATCCTATCCTCTATCCTATCCTATCCTCTATCCTATCCTATCCTCTATCCTATCCTATCCTCTATCCTATCCTATCGTCTATCCTATCCTCTATCCTATCCTATCCTCTATCCTATCCAATCCTCTATCCTATCCTATCCTCTATTCTATCCTGTCCTGTATCCTATCAAATCCCCTATCCTATCCTCTGTACTATCCTATCCTCAATCCTATCCTATCGCCTATCCTATCGTCTATCCTATCCTCTATCCTATCCTATCCTCTATCCTATCCTATCCTCTATCCTATCCTATCCTCTATCCTATCCTATCCTATCCTCTATCCTATCCTATCCTCTATCCTATCCTATCCTCTATCATATCCTATCCTCTATCCTATCCCATCTTCTATCCTATCCTATCCTCTGTCCTATCCTATCCTCTATCCTTTCCTATCCTCTATCCTATCCTCTATCCTATCCTCTATCCTATCATATCCTCTATCCTATAATATCCTCTATCCTATCCCATCTTCTATCCTATCCTATCCTCTATCCTATCAAATCCCCTACCCTATCCTCTGTCCTATCCTATCCTCTATCCTATCCTATCCTCTATCATATCCTCTATCCTATCCTCTATCCTATCCTCTATCCTATCCTCTATCCTATCCTATCCTCTAATCTATCCTATCGTCTATCCTATCCTCTAATCCTATCCTATCCTCTATCCTATCCTATCCTCTATCCTATCCTATCCTCTATCCTATCCTATCCTCTGTCCTATCCTATCCTATCCTCTATCCCATCCTACTCCTTCTATTATCCTATCCTCTATCCTATCATATACTCTATCCTATAATATCCTCTATCCTATCATATCCTCTATCCTATCCTATCTTCTGTCCTATCCTATCCTCTATCCTATCAAATCCCCTATCCTATCCTCTATCCTATCCTATCCTCTATCCTATCCTATCGTCTATCCTATCCTCTTTCCTATCCTATCCTCTATCCTATCCTATCATCTATCCTCTATCCTATCCTATCATCTATCCTCTATCCTATCCTCTATCCTATCCTATCCTCTATCCTATCCTATCGTCTATCCTATCCTCTAACCTATCCTGTCGTCTATCCTATCCTCTATCCTATCCTATCCTCTATCCCATCCTATCCTCTATCCTATCCTATCCTCTATCCTATCCCATCTTCTATCCTATCCTATCCTCTATCCTATCAAATCCCCTATCCTATCCTCTGTCCTATCCTATCCTCTATCCTCTATCCTATCCTATCCTCTATCCTAACCTATTCTCTATCCTATCCTATCCTATCCTCTATCCTATCCTATCCTCTATCCTATCCTATCCTCTATCCTATCCCATCTTCTATCCTATCCTATCCTCTGTCCTATCCTATCCTCTATCCTATCCTATCCTCTAATCTATCCTATCGTCTATCCTATCCTCTATCCTATCATATCCTCTATCCTATAATATCCTCTATCCTATCCCATCTTCTATCCTATCCTATCCTCTATCCTATCAAATCCCCTACCCTATCCTCTGTCCTATCCTATCCTCTATCCTATCCTATCCTCTATCCTATCAAATCCCCTATCCTATCAAATCCCCTATCCTATCCTCTATCCTATCCTATGCTCTATCCTATCCTATCCCCTATCATATCCTATCCTCTATCCTATCCTATTCTCTATCCTATCCTATCCTCTATCATATCCTCTATCCTATCCTCTATCCTATCCTCTATCCTATCCTCTATCCTATCCTATCCTCTAATCTATCCTATCGTCTATCCTATCCTCTATCCTATCCTATCCTCTATCCTATCCTATCCTCTATCCTATCCTATCCTCTATCCTATCCTATCCTCTGTCCTATCCTATCCTATCCTCTATCCCATCCTATCTTCTATCCTATCCTATCCTCTATCCTATCATATACTCTATCCTATAATATCCTCTATCCTATCATATCCTCTATCCTATCCTATCTTCTGTCCTATCCTATCCTCTATCCTATCAAATCCCCTATCCTATCCTCTATCCTATCCTATCCTCTATCCTATCCTATCGTCTATCCTATCCTCTTTCCTATCCTATCCTCTATCCTATCAAATCCCCTATCCTATCCTCTATCCTATCCTATCATCTATCCTCTATCCTATCCTATCATCTATCCTCTATCCTATCCTCTATCCTATCCTATCCTCTATCCTATCCTATCGTCTATCCTATCCTCTAACCTATCCTGTCGTCTATCCTATCCTCTATCCTATCCTATCCTCTATCCCATCCTATCCTCTATCCTATCCTATCCTCTATCCTATCCCATCTTCTATCCTATCCTATCCTCTATCCTATCAAATCCCCTATCCTATCCTCTGTCCTATCCTATCCTCTATCCTCTATCCTATCCTATCCTCTATCCTAACCTATTCTCTATCCTATCCTATCCTATCCTCTATCCTATCCTATCGTCTATCCTATCCTATCCTCTATCCTATCCTATCCTATATCCTATCCTATCCTCTGTCCTATCCTCTATCCTATCCTATCCTCTAATCTATCCTATCGTCTATCCTATCCTCTATCCTATCCTATCCTCTATCCTATCCTATCCTCTATCCTATCCTATCCTATCCTCTATCCTATCCTATCGTCTATCCTATCCTCTATCCTATCCTATGCTCTATCCTATCCTATCCCCTATCATATCCTATCCTCTATCCTATCCTATCCCCTATCATATCCTATCCTCTATCCTATCCTATTCTCTATCCTATCCTATCCTCTATCCTATCCTCTATCCTATCCTCTATCCTATCCTCTATCCTATCCTATCCTCTATTCTATAGTATCGTCTATCCTATCCTCTATCCTATCCTATCCTCTATCCTATCAAATCCCCTATCCTATCAAATCCCCTATCCTATCCTCTATCCTATCAAATCCCCTATCCTATCATCTATCATATCCTATCCTCTATCCTATCCTATTCTCTATCCTATCCTATCCTCTATCCTATCCTCTATCCTATCCTCTATCCTATCCTCTATCCTATCCTATCCTCTATTCTATCCTATCGTCTATCCTATCCTCTATCCTATCCTATCCTCTGTCCTATCCTATCCTCTATCCTATCCTATCCTCTCTTCTATCCTATCCTATCTTCTGTCCTATTCTACCCTCTATCCTATCAAATCCCCTATCCTATCCTATCTTCTGTCCTATTCTACCCTCTATCCTATCAAATCCCCTATCCTATCCTCTATCCTATCCTATCCTCTATCCTATCCTATCGTCTATCCTATCCTCTATCCTATCCTATCCTCTATCCTATCCTATCCTCTATCCTATCCTATCCTCTATCCTATCCTATCCTCTATCCTATCCTATCCTCTATCCTATCCTATCGTCTATCCTATCCTCTATCCTATCCTATCCTCTATCCTATCCAATCCTCTATCCTATCCTATCCTCTATTCTATCCTGTCCTGTATCCTATCAAATCCCCTATCCTATCCTCTGTACTATCCTATCCTCAATCCTATCCTATCGCCTATCCTATCGTCTATCCTATCCTCTATCCTATCCTATCCTCTATCCTATCCTATCCTCTATCCTATCCTATCCTCTATCCTATCCTATCCTATCCTCTATCCTATCCTATCCTCTATCCTATCCTATCCTCTATCCTATCCTATCCTCTATCCTATCCCATCTTCTATCCTATCCTATCCTCTGTCCTATCCTATCCTCTATCCTTTCCTATCCTCTATCCTATCCTCTATCCTATCATATCCTCTATCCTATAATATCCTCTATCCTATCCCATCTTCTATCCTATCCTATCCTCTATCCTATCAAATCCCCTACCCTATCCTCTGTCCTATCCTATCCTCTATCCTATCCTATCCTCTATCCTATCAAATCCCCTATCCTATCAAATCCCCTATCCTATCCTCTATCCTATCCTATGCTCTATCCTATCCTATCCCCTATCATATCCTATCCTCTATCCTATCCTATTCTCTATCCTATCCTATCCTCTATCATATCCTCTATCCTATCCTCTATCCTATCCTCTATCCTATCCTCTATCCTATCCTATCCTCTAATCTATCCTATCGTCTATCCTATCCTCTATCCTATCCTATCCTCTATCCTATCCTATCCTCTATCCTATCCTATCCTCTATCCTATCCTATCCTCTATCCTATCCTATCCTCTGTCCTATCCTATCCTATCCTCTATCCCATCCTATCTTCTATCCTATCCTATCCTCTATCCTATCATATACTCTATCCTATAATATCCTCTATCCTATCATATCCTCTATCCTATCCTATCTTCTGTCCTATCCTATCCTCTATCCTATCAAATCCCCTATCCTATCCTCTATCCTATCCTATCCTCTATCCTATCCTATCGTCTATCCTATCCTCTTTCCTATCCTATCCTCTATCCTATCAAATCCCCTATCCTATCCTCTATCCTATCCTATCATCTATCCTCTATCCTATCCTATCATCTATCCTCTATCCTATCCTCTATCCTATCCTATCCTCTATCCTATCCTATCGTCTATCCTATCCTCTAACCTATCCTGTCGTCTATCCTATCCTCTATCCTATCCTATCCTCTATCCCATCCTATCCTCTATCCTATCCTATCCTCTATCCTATCCCATCTTCTATCCTATCCTATCCTCTATCCTATCAAATCCCCTATCCTATCCTCTGTCCTATCCTATCCTCTATCCTCTATCCTATCCTATCCTCTATCCTAACCTATTCTCTATCCTATCCTATCCTATCCTCTATCCTATCCTATCGTCTATCCTATCCTATCCTCTATCCTATCCTATCCTATATCCTATCCTATCCTCTGTCCTATCCTCTATCCTATCCTATCCTCTAATCTATCCTATCGTCTATCCTATCCTCTATCCTATCCTATCCTCTATCCTATCCTATCCTCTATCCTATCCTATCCTATCCTCTATCCTATCCTATCGTCTATCCTATCCTCTATCCTATCCTATGCTCTATCCTATCCTATCCCCTATCATATCCTATCCTCTATCCTATCCTATTCTCTATCCTATCCTATCCTCTATCCTATCCTCTATCCTATCCTCTATCCTATCCTCTATCCTATCCTCTATCCTATCCTATCCTCCATTCTATCCTATCGTCTACCCTATCCTCTATCCTATCCTATCCTCTATCCTATCAAATCCCCTATCCTATCAAATCCCCTACCTATCCTCTATCCTATCAAATCCCCTATCCTATCATCTATCATATCCTATCCTCTATCCTATCCTATCCTCTATCCTATCCTATCGTCTATTCTATCCTCTATCCTATCCTATGCTCTATCCTATCCTATCCCCTATCATATCCTATCCTCTATCCTATCCTATTCTCTATCCTATCCTATCCTCTATCCTATCCTCTATCCTATCCCCTATCCTATCCTCTATCCTATCCTATCCTCTATTCTATCCTATCGTCTATCCTATCCTCTATCCTATCCTATCCTCTGTCCTATCCTATCCTCTATCCTATCCTATCCTATCTTCTATCCTATCCTATCTTCTGTCCTATTCTACCCTCTATCCTATCAAATCCCCTATCCTATCCTATCTTCTGTCCTATTCTACCCTCTATCCTATCAAATCCCCTATCCTATCCTCTATCCTATCCTATCCTCTATCCTATCCTATCGTCTATCCTATCCTCTATCCTATCCTATCCTCTATCCTATCCTATCCTCTATCCTATCCTATCCTCTATCCTATCCTATCCTCTATCCTATCCTATCCTCTATCCTATCCTATCCTCTATCCTATCCTATCGTCTATCCTATCCTCTATCCTATCCTATCCTCTATCCTATCCTATCCTCTATCCTATCCTATCCTCTATCCTATCCTATCCTATCCTCTATCCTATCCTATCCTCTATCCTATCCTATCCTCTATCCTATCCTATTCTCTATCCTATCCTATCGTCTATCCTATCCTCTATCCTATCCTGTCGTCTATCCTATCCTCTATCCTATCCTATCCTCTATCCTATCCTATCCTCTATCCTATCCCATCTTCTATCCTATCCTATCCTCTGTCCTATCCTATCCTCTATCCTTTCCTATCCTCTATCCTATCCTCTATCCTATCCTCTATCCTATCATATCCTCTATCCTATAATATCCTCTATCCTATCCCATCTTCTATCCTATCCTATCCTCTATCCTATCAAATCCCCTATCCTATCCTCTGTCCTATCCTATCCTCTATCCTATCCTATCCTCTATCCTATCAAATCCCCTATCCTATCAAATCCCCTATCCTATCCTCTATCCTATCCTATGCTCTATCCTATCCTATCCCCTATCATATCCTATCCTCTATCCTATCCTATTCTCTATCCTATCCTATCCTCTATCATATCCTCTATCCTATCCTCTATCCTATCCTCTATCCTATCCTCTATCCTATCCTATCCTCTAATCTATCCTATCGTCTATCCTATCCTCTATCCTATCCTATCCTCTATCCTATCCTATCCTCTATCCTATCCTATCCTCTATCCTATCCTATCCTCTGTCCTATCCTATCCTATCCTCTATCCTATCCTATCTTCTATCCTATCCTATCCTCTATCCTATCATATACTCTATCCTATAATATCCTCTATCCTATCATATCCTCTATCCTATCCTATCTTCTGTCCTATCCTATCCTCTATCCTATCAAATCCCCTATCCTATCCTCTATCCTATCCTATCCTCTATCCTATCCTATCGTCTATCCTATCCTCTATCCTATCCTATCCTCTATCCTATCCTATCGTCTATCCTATCCTCTATCCTATCCTGTCGTCTATCCTATCCTCTATCCTATCCTATCCTCTATCCCATCCTATCCTCTATCCTATCCTATCCTCTATCCTATCCCATCTTCTATCCTATCCTATCCTCTATCCTATCAAATCCCCTATCCTATCCTCTGTCCTATCCTATCCTCTATCCTCTATCCTATCCTATCCTCTATCCTAACCTATTCTCTATCCTATCCTATCCTATCCTCTATCCTATCCTATCCTCTATCCTATCCTATCCTCTATCCTATTCTCTATCCTATAATATCCTCTATCCTATCAAATCCCCTATCATATCCTCTATCCTATCCTATCCTGTATCCTATCCAATCCTCTATCCTATCCTATCATCTATCATCAATCCTATCCTTTCCTGTATCCTATCCAATCCTCTATCCTATCAAATCCCCTATCCTATCCTCTATCCTATCCAATCCTGTATCCTATCCTATCGTCTATCCTATCCTCTATCCTATCCTATCCTCTATACTATCCTATCCTCTATCCTATCCTATCCTCTATCCTATCCTATCGTCTATCCTATCCTCTATCCTATCCTATCCTCTATCCTATCCTATCCTCTATCCTATCCTATCCTCTATCCTATCCTATCGTCTATCCTATCCTCTATCCTATCCTATCCTCTATCCTATCCTATCCTCTATCCTATCCTATCCTCTATCCTATCCTATCCTCTATCCTATCCTATCCTCTATCCTATCCTCTCGTCTATCCTATCCTCTATCCTATCCTATCCTCTATCCTATCCAATCCTCTATCCTATCCTATCCTCTATTCTATCCTGTCCTGTATCCTATCAAATCCCCTATCCTATCCTCTGTACTATCCTATCCTCAATCCTATCCTATCGTCTATCCTATCGTCTATCCTATCCTCTATCCTATCCTATCGTCTATCCTATCGTCTATCCTATCCTATCCTCTATCCTATCCTATCCTCTATCCTATCCTATCCTCTATCCTATCCTATGCTCTATCCTATCCTATCCCCTATCATATCCTATCCTCTATCCTATCCTATTCTCTATCCTATCCTATCCTCTATCCTATCCTCTATCCTATCCTCTATCCTATCCTCTATCCTATCCTCTATCCTATCCTATCCTCTATTCTATCCTATCGTCTATCCTATCCTCTATCCTATCCTATCCTCTATCCTATCAAATCCCCTATCCTATCAAATCCCCTATCCTATCCTCTATCCTATCAAATCCCCTATCCTATCATCTATCATATCCTATCCTCTATCCTATCCTATTCTCTATCCTATCCTATCCTCTATCCTATCCTCTATCCTATCCTCTATCCTATCCTCTATCCTATCCTATCCTCTATTCTATCCTATCGTCTATCCTATCCTCTATCCTATCCTATCCTCTGTCCTATCCTATCCTCTATCCTATCCTATCCTATCTTCTATCCTATCCTATCTTCTGTCCTATTCTACCCTCTATCCTATCAAATCCCCTATCCTATCCTATCTTCTGTCCTATTCTACCCTCTATCCTATCAAATCCCCTATCATATCCTCTATCCTATCCTATCCTGTATCCTATCCAATCCTCTATCCTATCCTATCATCTATCATCAATCCTATCCTTTCCTGTATCCTATCCAATCCTCTATCCTATCAAATCCCCTATCCTATCCTCTATCCTATCCAATCCTGTATCCTATCCTATCGTCTATCCTATCCTCTATCCTATCCTATCCTCTATACTATCCTATCCTCTATCCTATCCTATCCTCTATCCTATCCTATCGTCTATCCTATCCTCTATCCTATCCTATCCTCTATCCTATCCTATCCTCTATCCTATCCTATCCTCTATCCTATCCTATCGTCTATCCTATCCTCTATCCTATCCTATCCTCTATCCTATCCTATCCTCTATCCTATCCTATCCTCTATCCTATCCTATCCTCTATCCTATCCTATCCTCTATCCTATCCTCTCGTCTATCCTATCCTCTATCCTATCCTATCCTCTATCCTATCCAATCCTCTATCCTATCCTATCCTCTATTCTATCCTGTCCTGTATCCTATCAAATCCCCTATCCTATCCTCTGTACTATCCTATCCTCAATCCTATCCTATCGTCTATCCTATCGTCTATCCTATCCTCTATCCTATCCTATCGTCTATCCTATCGTCTATCCTATCCTATCCTCTATCCTATCCTATCCTCTATCCTATCCTATCCTCTATCCTATCCTATGCTCTATCCTATCCTATCCCCTATCATATCCTATCCTCTATCCTATCCTATTCTCTATCCTATCCTATCCTCTATCCTATCCTCTATCCTATCCTCTATCCTATCCTCTATCCTATCCTCTATCCTATCCTATCCTCTATTCTATCCTATCGTCTATCCTATCCTATCTTCTGTCCTATCCTATCCTCTATCCTATCAAATCCCCTATCCTATCCTCTATCCTATCCTATCCTCTATCCTATCCTATCGTCTATCCTATCCTCTTTCCTATCCTATCCTCTATCCTATCCTATCATCTATCCTCTATCCTATCCTATCATCTATCCTCTATCCTATCCTCTATCCTATCCTATCCTCTATCCTATCCTATCGTCTATCCTATCCTCTAACCTATCCTGTCGTCTATCCTATCCTCTATCCTATCCTATCCTCTATCCCATCCTATCCTCTATCCTATCCTATCCTCTATCCTATCCCATCTTCTATCCTATCCTATCCTCTATCCTATCAAATCCCCTATCCTATCCTCTGTCCTATCCTATCCTCTATCCTCTATCCTATCCTATCCTCTATCCTAACCTATTCTCTATCCTATCCTATCCTATCCTCTATCCTATCCTATCCTCTATCCTATCCTATCCTCTATCCTATCCCATCTTCTATCCTATCCTATCCTCTGTCCTATCCTATCCTCTATCCTATCCTATCCTCTAATCTATCCTATCGTCTATCCTATCCTCTATCCTATCATATCCTCTATCCTATAATATCCTCTATCCTATCCCATCTTCTATCCTATCCTATCCTCTATCCTATCAAATCCCCTACCCTATCCTCTGTCCTATCCTATCCTCTATCCTATCCTATCCTCTATCCTATCAAATCCCCTATCCTATCAAATCCCCTATCCTATCCTCTATCCTATCCTATGCTCTATCCTATCCTATCCCCTATCATATCCTATCCTCTATCCTATCCTATTCTCTATCCTATCCTATCCTCTATCATATCCTCTATCCTATCCTCTATCCTATCCTCTATCCTATCCTCTATCCTATCCTATCCTCTAATCTATCCTATCGTCTATCCTATCCTCTATCCTATCCTATCCTCTATCCTATCCTATCCTCTATCCTATCCTATCCTCTATCCTATCCTATCCTCTGTCCTATCCTATCCTATCCTCTATCCCATCCTATCTTCTATCCTATCCTATCCTCTATCCTATCATATACTCTATCCTATAATATCCTCTATCCTATCATATCCTCTATCCTATCCTATCTTCTGTCCTATCCTATCCTCTATCCTATCAAATCCCCTATCCTATCCTCTATCCTATCCTATCCTCTATCCTATCCTATCGTCTATCCTATCCTCTTTCCTATCCTATCCTCTATCCTATCAAATCCCCTATCCTATCCTCTATCCTATCCTATCATCTATCCTCTATCCTATCCTATCATCTATCCTCTATCCTATCCTCTATCCTATCCTATCCTCTATCCTATCCTATCGTCTATCCTATCCTCTAACCTATCCTGTCGTCTATCCTATCCTCTATCCTATCCTATCCTCTATCCCATCCTATCCTCTATCCTATCCTATCCTCTATCCTATCCCATCTTCTATCCTATCCTATCCTCTATCCTATCAAATCCCCTATCCTATCCTCTGTCCTATCCTATCCTCTATCCTCTATCCTATCCTATCCTCTATCCTAACCTATTCTCTATCCTATCCTATCCTATCCTCTATCCTATCCTATCGTCTATCCTATCCTATCCTCTATCCTATCCTATCCTATATCCTATCCTATCCTCTGTCCTATCCTCTATCCTATCCTATCCTCTAATCTATCCTATCGTCTATCCTATCCTCTATCCTATCCTATCCTCTATCCTATCCTATCCTCTATCCTATCCTATCCTATCCTCTATCCTATCCTATCGTCTATCCTATCCTCTATCCTATCCTATGCTCTATCCTATCCTATCCCCTATCATATCCTATCCTCTATCCTATCCTATCCCCTATCATATCCTATCCTCTATCCTATCCTATTCTCTATCCTATCCTATCCTCTATCCTATCCTCTATCCTATCCTCTATCCTATCCTCTATCCTATCCTATCCTCTATTCTATAGTATCGTCTATCCTATCCTCTATCCTATCCTATCCTCTATCCTATCAAATCCCCTATCCTATCAAATCCCCTATCCTATCCTCTATCCTATCAAATCCCCTATCCTATCATCTATCATATCCTATCCTCTATCCTATCCTATTCTCTATCCTATCCTATCCTCTATCCTATCCTCTATCCTATCCTCTATCCTATCCTCTATCCTATCCTATCCTCTATTCTATCCTATCGTCTATCCTATCCTCTATCCTATCCTATCCTCTGTCCTATCCTATCCTCTATCCTATCCTATCCTATCTTCTATCCTATCCTATCTTCTGTCCTATTCTACCCTCTATCCTATCAAATCCCCTATCCTATCCTATCTTCTGTCCTATTCTACCCTCTATCCTATCAAATCCCCTATCCTATCCTCTATCCTATCCTATCCTCTATCCTATCCTATCGTCTATCCTATCCTCTATCCTATCCTATCCTCTATCCTATCCTATCCTCTATCCTATCCTATCCTCTATCCTATCCTATCCTCTATCCTATCCTATCCTCTATCCTATCCTATCGTCTATCCTATCCTCTATCCTATCCTATCCTCTATCCTATCCAATCCTCTATCCTATCCTATCCTCTATTCTATCCTGTCCTGTATCCTATCAAATCCCCTATCCTATCCTCTGTACTATCCTATCCTCAATCCTATCCTATCGCCTATCCTATCGTCTATCCTATCCTCTATCCTATCCTATCCTCTATCCTATCCTATCCTCTATCCTATCCTATCCTCTATCCTATCCTATCCTATCCTCTATCCTATCCTATCCTCTATCCTATCCTATCCTCTATCCTATCCTATCCTCTATCCTATCCCATCTTCTATCCTATCCTATCCTCTGTCCTATCCTATCCTCTATCCTTTCCTATCCTCTATCCTATCCTCTATCCTATCCTCTATCCTATCATATCCTCTATCCTATAATATCCTCTATCCTATCCCATCTTCTATCCTATCCTATCCTCTATCCTATCAAATCCCCTACCCTATCCTCTGTCCTATCCTATCCTCTATCCTATCCTATCCTCTATCCTATCAAATCCCCTATCCTATCAAATCCCCTATCCTATCCTCTATCCTATCCTATGCTCTATCCTATCCTATCCCCTATCATATCCTATCCTCTATCCTATCCTATTCTCTATCCTATCCTATCCTCTATCATATCCTCTATCCTATCCTCTATCCTATCCTCTATCCTATCCTCTATCCTATCCTATCCTCTAATCTATCCTATCGTCTATCCTATCCTCTATCCTATCCTATCCTCTATCCTATCCTATCCTCTATCCTATCCTATCCTCTATCCTATCCTATCCTCTGTCCTATCCTATCCTATCCTCTATCCCATCCTATCTTCTATCCTATCCTATCCTCTATCCTATCATATACTCTATCCTATAATATCCTCTATCCTATCATATCCTCTATCCTATCCTATCTTCTGTCCTATCCTATCCTCTATCCTATCAAATCCCCTATCCTATCCTCTATCCTATCCTATCCTCTATCCTATCCTATCGTCTATCCTATCCTCTTTCCTATCCTATCCTCTATCCTATCAAATCCCCTATCCTATCCTCTATCCTATCCTATCATCTATCCTCTATCCTATCCTATCATCTATCCTCTATCCTATCCTCTATCCTATCCTATCCTCTATCCTATCCTATCGTCTATCCTATCCTCTAACCTATCCTGTCGTCTATCCTATCCTCTATCCTATCCTATCCTCTATCCCATCCTATCCTCTATCCTATCCTATCCTCTATCCTATCCCATCTTCTATCCTATCCTATCCTCTATCCTATCAAATCCCCTATCCTATCCTCTGTCCTATCCTATCCTCTATCCTCTATCCTATCCTATCCTCTATCCTAACCTATTCTCTATCCTATCCTATCCTATCCTCTATCCTATCCTATCGTCTATCCTATCCTATCCTCTATCCTATCCTATCCTATATCCTATCCTATCCTCTGTCCTATCCTCTATCCTATCCTATCCTCTAATCTATCCTATCGTCTATCCTATCCTCTATCCTATCCTATCCTCTATCCTATCCTATCCTCTATCCTATCCTATCCTATCCTCTATCCTATCCTATCGTCTATCCTATCCTCTATCCTATCCTATGCTCTATCCTATCCTATCCCCTATCATATCCTATCCTCTATCCTATCCTATTCTCTATCCTATCCTATCCTCTATCCTATCCTCTATCCTATCCTCTATCCTATCCTCTATCCTATCCTCTATCCTATCCTATCCTCCATTCTATCCTATCGTCTACCCTATCCTCTATCCTATCCTATCCTCTATCCTATCAAATCCCCTATCCTATCAAATCCCCTACCTATCCTCTATCCTATCAAATCCCCTATCCTATCATCTATCATATCCTATCCTCTATCCTATCCTATCCTCTATCCTATCCTATCGTCTATTCTATCCTCTATCCTATCCTATGCTCTATCCTATCCTATCCCCTATCATATCCTATCCTCTATCCTATCCTATTCTCTATCCTATCCTATCCTCTATCCTATCCTCTATCCTATCCCCTATCCTATCCTCTATCCTATCCTATCCTCTATTCTATCCTATCGTCTATCCTATCCTCTATCCTATCCTATCCTCTGTCCTATCCTATCCTCTATCCTATCCTATCCTATCTTCTATCCTATCCTATCTTCTGTCCTATTCTACCCTCTATCCTATCAAATCCCCTATCCTATCCTATCTTCTGTCCTATTCTACCCTCTATCCTATCAAATCCCCTATCCTATCCTCTATCCTATCCTATCCTCTATCCTATCCTATCGTCTATCCTATCCTCTATCCTATCCTATCCTCTATCCTATCCTATCCTCTATCCTATCCTATCCTCTATCCTATCCTATCCTCTATCCTATCCTATCCTCTATCCTATCCTATCCTCTATCCTATCCTATCGTCTATCCTATCCTCTATCCTATCCTATCCTCTATCCTATCCTATCCTCTATCCTATCCTATCCTCTATCCTATCCTATCCTATCCTCTATCCTATCCTATCGTCTATCCTATCCTATCCTCTATCCTATCCTATCCTCTATCCTATCCTATCCTCTATCCTATCCTATCCTCTATCCTATCCTATTCTCTATCCTATCCTATCGTCTATCCTATCCTCTATCCTATCCTGTCGTCTATCCTATCCTCTATCCTATCCTATCCTCTATCCTATCCTATCCTCTATCCTATCCCATCTTCTATCCTATCCTATCCTCTGTCCTATCCTATCCTCTATCCTTTCCTATCCTCTATCCTATCCTCTATCCTATCCTCTATCCTATCATATCCTCTATCCTATAATATCCTCTATCCTATCCCATCTTCTATCCTATCCTATCCTCTATCCTATCAAATCCCCTATCCTATCCTCTGTCCTATCCTATCCTCTATCCTATCCTATCCTCTATCCTATCAAATCCCCTATCCTATCAAATCCCCTATCCTATCCTCTATCCTATCCTATGCTCTATCCTATCCTATCCCCTATCATATCCTATCCTCTATCCTATCCTATTCTCTATCCTATCCTATCCTCTATCATATCCTCTATCCTATCCTCTATCCTATCCTCTATCCTATCCTCTATCCTATCCTATCCTCTAATCTATCCTATCGTCTATCCTATCCTCTATCCTATCCTATCCTCTATCCTATCCTATCCTCTATCCTATCCTATCCTCTATCCTATCCTATCCTCTGTCCTATCCTATCCTATCCTCTATCCTATCCTATCTTCTATCCTATCCTATCCTCTATCCTATCATATACTCTATCCTATAATATCCTCTATCCTATCATATCCTCTATCCTATCCTATCTTCTGTCCTATCCTATCCTCTATCCTATCAAATCCCCTATCCTATCCTCTATCCTATCCTATCCTCTATCCTATCCTATCGTCTATCCTATCCTCTATCCTATCCTATCCTCTATCCTATCCTATCGTCTATCCTATCCTCTATCCTATCCTGTCGTCTATCCTATCCTCTATCCTATCCTATCCTCTATCCCATCCTATCCTCTATCCTATCCTATCCTCTATCCTATCCCATCTTCTATCCTATCCTATCCTCTATCCTATCAAATCCCCTATCCTATCCTCTGTCCTATCCTATCCTCTATCCTCTATCCTATCCTATCCTCTATCCTAACCTATTCTCTATCCTATCCTATCCTATCCTCTATCCTATCCTATCCTCTATCCTATCCTATCCTCTATCCTATTCTCTATCCTATAATATCCTCTATCCTATCAAATCCCCTATCATATCCTCTATCCTATCCTATCCTGTATCCTATCCAATCCTCTATCCTATCCTATCATCTATCATCAATCCTATCCTTTCCTGTATCCTATCCAATCCTCTATCCTATCAAATCCCCTATCCTATCCTCTATCCTATCCAATCCTGTATCCTATCCTATCGTCTATCCTATCCTCTATCCTATCCTATCCTCTATACTATCCTATCCTCTATCCTATCCTATCCTCTATCCTATCCTATCGTCTATCCTATCCTCTATCCTATCCTATCCTCTATCCTATCCTATCCTCTATCCTATCCTATCCTCTATCCTATCCTATCGTCTATCCTATCCTCTATCCTATCCTATCCTCTATCCTATCCTATCCTCTATCCTATCCTATCCTCTATCCTATCCTATCCTCTATCCTATCCTATCCTCTATCCTATCATCTCGTCTATCCTATCCTCTATCCTATCCTATCCTCTATCCTATCCAATCCTCTATCCTATCCTATCCTCTATTCTATCCTGTCCTGTATCCTATCAAATCCCCTATCCTATCCTCTGTACTATCCTATCCTCAATCCTATCCTATCGTCTATCCTATCGTCTATCCTATCCTCTATCCTATCCTATCGTCTATCCTATCGTCTATCCTATCCTATCCTCTATCCTATCCTATCCTCTATCCTATCCTATCCTCTATCCTATCCTATGCTCTATCCTATCCTATCCCCTATCATATCCTATCCTCTATCCTATCCTATTCTCTATCCTATCCTATCCTCTATCCTATCCTCTATCCTATCCTCTATCCTATCCTCTATCCTATCCTCTATCCTATCCTATCCTCTATTCTATCCTATCGTCTATCCTATCCTCTATCCTATCCTATCCTCTATCCTATCAAATCCCCTATCCTATCAAATCCCCTATCCTATCCTCTATCCTATCAAATCCCCTATCCTATCATCTATCATATCCTATCCTCTATCCTATCCTATTCTCTATCCTATCCTATCCTCTATCCTATCCTCTATCCTATCCTCTATCCTATCCTCTATCCTATCCTATCCTCTATTCTATCCTATCGTCTATCCTATCCTCTATCCTATCCTATCCTCTGTCCTATCCTATCCTCTATCCTATCCTATCCTATCTTCTATCCTATCCTATCTTCTGTCCTATTCTACCCTCTATCCTATCAAATCCCCTATCCTATCCTATCTTCTGTCCTATTCTACCCTCTATCCTATCAAATCCCCTATCATATCCTCTATCCTATCCTATCCTGTATCCTATCCAATCCTCTATCCTATCCTATCATCTATCATCAATCCTATCCTTTCCTGTATCCTATCCAATCCTCTATCCTATCAAATCCCCTATCCTATCCTCTATCCTATCCAATCCTGTATCCTATCCTATCGTCTATCCTATCCTCTATCCTATCCTATCCTCTATCCTATCCTATCCTCTATCCTATCCTATCGTCTATCCTATCCTCTATCCTATCCTATCCTCTATCCTATCCTATCCTCTATCCTATCCTATCCTCTATCCTATCCTATCGTCTATCCTATCCTCTATCCTATCCTATCCTCTATCCTATCCTATCCTCTATCCTATCCTATCCTCTATCCTATCCTATCCTCTATCCTATCCTATCCTCTATCCTATCCTCTCGTCTATCCTATCCTCTATCCTATCCTATCCTCTATCCTATCCAATCCTCTATCCTATCCTATCCTCTATTCTATCCTGTCCTGTATCCTATCAAATCCCCTATCCTATCCTCTGTACTATCCTATCCTCAATCCTATCCTATCGTCTATCCTATCGTCTATCCTATCCTCTATCCTATCCTATCGTCTATCCTATCGTCTATCCTATCCTATCCTCTATCCTATCCTATCCTCTATCCTATCCTATCCTCTATCCTATCCTATGCTCTATCCTATCCTATCCCCTATCATATCCTATCCTCTATCCTATCCTATTCTCTATCCTATCCTATCCTCTATCCTATCCTCTATCCTATCCTCTATCCTATCCTCTATCCTATCCTCTATCCTATCCTATCCTCTATTCTATCCTATCGTCTATCCTATCCTCTATCCTATCCTATCCTCTATCCTATCAAATCCCCTATCCTATCAAATCCCCTATCCTATCCTCTATCCTATCAAATCCCCTATCCTATCATCTATCATATCCTATCCTCTATCCTATCCTATTCTCTATCCTATCCTATCCTCTATCCTATCCTCTATCCTATCCTCTATCCTATCCTCTATCCTATCCTATCCTCTATTCTATCCTATCGTCTATCCTATCCTCTATCCTATCCTATCCTCTGTCCTATCCTATCCTCTATCCTATCCTATCCTATCTTCTATCCTATCCTATCTTCTGTCCTATTCTACCCTCTATCCTATCAAATCCCCTATCCTATCCTATCTTCTGTCCTATTCTACCCTCTATCCTATCAAATCCCCTATCCTATCCTCTATCCTATCCTATCCTCTATCCTATCCTATCGTCTATCCTATCCTCTATCCTATCCTATCCTCTATCCTATCCTATCCTCTATCCTATCCTATCCTCTATCCTATCCTATCCTCTATCCTATCCTATCCTCTATCCTATCCTATCGTCTATCCTATCCTCTATCCTATCCTATCCTCTATCCTATCCAATCCTCTATCCTATCCTATCCTCTATTCTATCCTGTCCTGTATCCTATCAAATCCCCTATCCTATCCTCTGTACTATCCTATCCTCAATCCTATCCTATCGCCTATCCTATCGTCTATCCTATCCTCTATCCTATCCTATCCTCTATCCTATCCTATCCTCTATCCTATCCTATCCTCTATCCTATCCTATCCTATCCTCTATCCTATCCTATCCTCTATCCTATCCTATCCTCTATCCTATCCTATCCTCTATCCTATCCCATCTTCTATCCTATCCTATCCTCTGTCCTATCCTATCCTCTATCCTTTCCTATCCTCTATCCTATCCTCTATCCTATCCTCTATCCTATCATATCCTCTATCCTATAATATCCTCTATCCTATCCCATCTTCTATCCTATCCTATCCTCTATCCTATCAAATCCCCTATCCTATCAAATCCCCTATCCTATCCTCTATCCTATCCTATGCTCTATCCTATCCTATCCCCTATCATATCCTATCCTCTATCCTATCCTATTCTCTATCCTATCCTATCCTCTATCATATCCTCTATCCTATCCTCTATCCTATCCTCTATCCTATCCTCTATCCTATCCTATCCTCTAATCTATCCTATCGTCTATCCTATCCTCTATCCTATCCTATCCTCTATCCTATCCTATCCTCTATCCTATCCTATCCTCTATCCTATCCTATCCTCTGTCCTATCCTATCCTATCCTCTATCCTATCCTATCTTCTATCCTATCCTATCCTCTATCCTATCATATACTCTATCCTATAATATCCTCTATCCTATCATATCCTCTATCCTATCCTATCTTCTGTCCTATCCTATCCTCTATCCTATCAAATCCCCTATCCTATCCTCTATCCTATCCTATCCTCTATCCTATCCTATCGTCTATCCTATCCTCTTTCCTATCCTATCCTCTATCCTATCAAATCCCCTATCCTATCCTCTATCCTATCCTATCATCTATCCTCTATCCTATCCTATCATCTATCCTCTATCCTATCCTCTATCCTATCCTATCCTCTATCCTACCCTATCGTCTATCCTATCCTCTATCCTATCCTGTCGTCTATCCTATCCTCTATCCTATCCTATCCTCTATCCCATCCTATCCTCTATCCTATCCTATCCTCTATCCTATCCCATCTTCTATCCTATCCTATCCTCTATCCTATCAAATCCCCTATCCTATCCTCTGTCCTATCCTATCCTCTATCCTCTATCCTATCCTATCCTCTATCCTAACCTATTCTCTATCCTATCCTATCCTATCCTCTATCCTATCCTATCGTCTATCCTATCCTATCCTCTATCCTATCCTATCCTATATCCTATCCTATCCTCTGTCCTATCCTCTATCCTATCCTATCCTCTAATCTATCCTATCGTCTATCCTATCCTCTATCCTATCCTATCCTCTATCCTATCCTATCCTCTATCCTATCCTATCCTATCCTCTATCCTAACCTATCGTCTATCCTATCCTATCCTCTATCCTATCCTATCCTCTATCCTATCCTATCCTCTATCCTATCCTATCCTCTATCCTAACCTATTCTCTATCCTATCCTATCGTCTATCCTATCCTCTATCCTATCCTGTCGTCTATCCTATCCTCTATCCTATCCTATCCTCTATCCTATCCTATCCTCTATCCTATCCCATCTTCTATCCTATCCTATCCTCTGTCCTATCCTATCCTCTATCCTTTCCTATCCTCTATCCTATCCTCTATCCTATCCTCTATCCTATCCTCTATCCTATCCTATCCTCTATCCTATCAAATCCCCTATCCTATCCTCTATCCTCTATCCTATCCTATCCTCTATCCTATCCTATCCTCTATCCTATCCTATCCTCTATCCTATCCTATCCTCTATCCTATCCTATCTTCTATCCTATCCTATCCTCTATCCTATCAAATCCCCTATCCTATCAAATCCCCTATCCTATCCTCTATCCTATCCTATGCTCTATCCTATCCTATCCCCTATCATATCCTATCCTCTATCCTATCCTATTCTCTATCCTATCCTATCCTCTATCATATCCTCTATCCTATCCTCTATCCTATCCTCTATCCTATCCTCTATCCTATCCTATCCTCTAATCTATCCTATCGTCTATCCTATCCTCTATCCTATCCTATCCTCTATCCTATCCTATCCTCTATCCTATCCTATCCTCTATCCTATCCTATCCTCTATCCTATCCTATCCTATCCTCTATCCTATCCTATCTTCTATCCTATCCTATCCTCTATCCTATCATATCCTCTATCCTATAATATCCTCTATCCTATCATATCCTCTATCCTATCCTATCTTCTGTCCTATCCTATCCTCTATCCTATCAAATCCCCTATCCTATCCTCTATCCTATCCTATCCTCTATCCTATCCTATCGTCTATCCTATCCTCTTTCCTATCCTATCCTCTATCCTATCAAATCCCCTATCCTATCCTCTATCCTATCCTATCATCTATCCTCTATCCTATCCTATCATCTATCCTCTATCCTATCCTCTATCCTATCCTATCCTCTATCCTATCCTATCGTCTATCCTATCCTCTATCCTATCCTGTCGTCTATCCTATCCTCTATCCTATCCTATCCTCTATCCCATCCTATCCTCTATCCTATCCTATCCTCTATCCTATCCCATCTTCTATCCTATCCTATCCTCTATCCTATCAAATCCCCTATCCTATCCTCTGTCCTATCCTATCCTCTATCCTCTATCCTATCCTATCCTCTATCCTAACCTATTCTCTATCCTATCCTCTATCCTATCCTCTATCCTATCCTATCCTCTATCCTATCCTCTATCCTATCCTATCCTCTATCCTATCCTATCCTCTATCCTATCCTATCCTCTATCCTATCCTATCCTCTATCCTATCCTGTCGTCTATCCTATCCTCTATCCTATCCTATCCTCTATCCTATCCTATCCTCTATCCTATCCTATCCTCTATCCTATCCTATCCTATCCTCTATCCTATCCTATCTTCTATCCTATCCTATCCTCTACCCTATCATATCCTCTATCCTATAATATCCTCTATCCTATCATATCCTCTATCCTATCCTACCTTCTGTCCTATCCTATCCTCTATCCTATCAAATCCCCTATCCTATCCTCTATCCTATCCTATCCTCTATCCTATCCTATCGTCTATCCTATCCTCTTTCCTATCCTATCCTCTATCCTATCAAATCCCCTATCCTATCCTCTATCCTATCCTATCATCTATCCTCTATCCTATCCTCTATCCTATCCTATCCTCTATCCTATCCTATCGTCTATCCTATCCTCTATCCTATCCTGTCGTCTATCCTATCCTCTATCCTATCCTATCCTCTATCCCATCCTATCCTCTATCCTATCCTATCCTCTATCCTCTATCCTATCCTATCCTCTATCCTAACCTATTCTCTATCCTATCCTCTATCGTATCCTCTATCCTATCCTATCCTCTATCCTAACCTATTCTCTATCCTATCCTCTATCCTATCCTCTATCCTATCCTATCCTCTATCCTATCCTATCCTCTGTCCTATCCTATCCTCTATCCTATCCTGTCGTCTATCCTATCCTCTATCCTATCCTATCCTCTATCCTATCCTATCGTCTATGATATCCTATCCACTATCCTATCCTATCCTCTATCCTATCCTATCCTCTATCCTATCCTATCCTCTATCCTATCCTCTATCCTATCCTATCCTCTATCCTATCCTATCCTCTATCCTATCCTATCCTCTATCCTATCCTATCCTCTATCCTATCCTATCCTCTATCCTATCCTATCCTCTATCCTATCCTATCCTCTATCCTATCCTATCGTCTATCCTATCCTCTATCCTATCCTGTCGTCTATCCTATCCTCTATCCTATCCTATCCTCTATCCTCTCCTATCCTCTATCCTATCCCATCTTCTATCCTATCCTATCCTCTGTCCTATCCTATCCTCTATCCTATCAAATCCCCTATCCTATCCTCTATCCTCGATCCTATCCTATCCTCTATCCCATCCTATCCTCTATCCTATCCTATCCTCTATCCTATCCTATCCTCTATCCTATCCTATCCTCTATCCTAACCTATTCTCTATCCTATCCTCTATCCTATCCTCTATCCTATCCTATCCTCTATCCTATCCTATCCTCTATCCTATCCTATCCTCTATCCTATCCTGTCGTCTATTCTATCCTATCTTTTATCCTATCCTATCCTCTATCCTATCAAATCCCCTATCCTATCCTCTATCCTATCCTATCTTGTATCGTATCCAATCCTCTATCCTATCCTATCATCTATCCTCTAACCTATCCAATCCTCGATCCTAGCCTATCCTCTATCCTATCATATCCTCTATCCTATAACATCCTCTATCCTATCCTATCCTCTATCCAATCCTATCCTCTATCCTATCAAATCCCCTATCCTATCAAATCCCCTATCCTATCCTCTATCCTATCCTATCCTCTATCCTATCCTATCGTCTATCCTATCCTCTATCCTATCCTATGCTCTATCCTATCCTCTATCCTATCCTATGCTCTATCCTATCCTATCCCCTATCATATCCTATCCTCTATCCTATCCTATTCTCTATCCTATCCTATCCTCTATCCTATCCTCTATCCTATCCTCTATCCTATCCTCTATCCTATCCTCTATCCTATCCTATCCTCTATTCTATCCTATCGTCTACCCTATCCTCTATCCTATCCTATCCTCTATCCTATCAAATCCCCTATCCTATCAAATCCCCTACCTACCCTCTATCCTATCAAATCCCCTATCCTATCCTCTATCCTATCCTATCGTCTATCCTATCCTATCGCCTAAGATATCCTATCCTCTATCCTATCCTATCCTCTATCCTATCATATCCTCTATCCTGTCCTATCCTCTATCCTATCCTATCCTCTATCCTATCCTATCCTCTATTCAATCCTATACTCTATCCTATTCTCTATCCTATCCTATCCTCTATCCTATCCTATCCTCTATCCTATCAAATCCCCTATCCTATCCTCTGTCCTATCCTATCCACTATCCTATCCTATCCTCTATCCTATCAAATCCCCTATCCTATCAAATCCCCTATCCTATCCCCTATCCTATCCTATCCTCTATCCTATCCTGTCGTCTATCCTATCCTCTATCCTATCCTATCCTCTATCCTATCCTATCCTCTATCCTATCCTATCCTCTATCCTATCCCATCTTCTATCCTATCCTATCCTCTATCCTATCAAATCCCCTATCCTATCCTCTATCCTATCAAATCCCCTATCCTATCCTCTATCATATCCTATCCTATCCTCTATCCTATCCTATCGTCTATCCTATCCTCTATCCTATCCTATGCTCTATCCTATCCTATCCCCTATCATATCCTATCCTCTATCCTATCCTATTCTCTATCCTATCCTATCCTCTATCCTATCCTCTATTCTATCCTCTATCCTATCCTCTATCCTATCCTCTATCCTATCCTATCCTCTATTCTATCCTATCGTCTATCCTATCCTCTATCCTATCCTATCCTCTGTCCTATCCTATCCTCTATCCTATCCTATCCTATCTTCTATCCTATCCTATCTTCTGTCCTATCCCACCCTCTATCCTATCAAATCCCCTATCCTATCCTCTATCCTATCCTATCGTCTATCCTATCCTATCGTCTATCCTATCCTCTATCCTATCCTATCGTCTATCCTATCCTCTATCCTATCCTATCCTCTATCCTATCCTCTTTCCTATCCTATCCTCTATCCTATCAAATCCCCTATCCTATCCTCTATCCTATCCTATCATCTATCCTCTATCCTATCCTCTATCCTATCCTATCCTCTATCCTATCCTATCTTCTGTCCTATCCTATCCTCTATCCTATCAAATCCCCTATCCTATCCTCTATCCTATCCTATCCTCTATTCTATCCTATCGTCTATCCTATCCTCTATCCTATCCTATCCTCTATCCTATCCTCTCCTCTATCCTATCCTATCCTATCCTCTACCCTATCCTATTCTCTATCCTATCCTATCCTCTATCCTATCCTCTATCCTATCCTCTATCCTATCCTCTATCCTATCCTCTATCCTATCCTCTATCCTATCCTATCCTCTATTCTATCCTATCGTCTATCCTATCCTCTATCCTATCCTATCCTCTGTCCTATCCTATCCTCTATCCTATCCTATCCTATCTTCTATCCTATCCTATCTTCTGTCCTATTCTACCCTCTATCCTATCAAATCCCCTATCCTATCCTCTATCCTATCCTATCGTCTATCCTATCCTATCGTCTATCCTGTCCTCTATCCTATCCTATCGTCTATCCTATCCTCTATCCTATCCTATCCTCTATCCTATCCTCTTTCCTATCCTATCCTCTATCCTATCAAATCCCCTATCCTATCCTCTATCCTATCCTATCTTCTGTCCTATCCTATCCTCTATCCTATCAAATCCCCTATCCTATCCTCTATCCTATCCTATCCTCTATTCTATCCTATCGTCTATCCTATCCTCTATCCTATCCTATCCTCTATCCTATCCTCTCCTCTATCCTATCCTATCCTCTATCCTATCCTATCCTATCCTCTATCCTATCCTATCTTCTATCCTATCCTATTCTCTATCCTATCCTATCCTCTATCATATCCTCTATCCTATCCTCTATCCTATCCTCTATCCTATCCTATCCTCTAATCTATCCTATCGTCTATCCTATCCTCTATCCTATCCTATCCTCTATCCTATCCTATCCTCTATCCTATCCTATCCTATCCTCTATCCTATCCTATCGTCTATCCTATCCTATCCTCTATCCTATCCTATCCTCTATCCTATCCTATCCTCTATCCTATCCTATCCTCTATCCTATCCTATTCTCTATCCTATCCTATCGTCTATCCTATCCTCTATCCTATCCTGTCGTCTATCCTATCCTATCCTCTGTCCTATCCTATCCTCTATCCTTTCCTATCCTCTATCCTATCCTCTATCCTATCCTCTATCCTATCCTATCCTCTATCCTATCCTATCCTCTATCCTATCCTATCCTCTATCCTATCCTATCCTCTATCCTATCCTATTCTCTATCCTATCCTATCGTCTATCCTATCCTCTATCCTATCCTGTCGTCTATCCTATCCTATCCTCTGTCCTATCCTATCCTCTATCCTTTCCTATCCTCTATCCTATCCTCTATCCTATCCTCTATCCTATCCTATCCTCTATCCTATCAAATCCCCTATCCTATCCTCTATCCTCTATCCTATCCTATCCTCTATCCTATCCTATCCTCTATCCTATTCTATCCTCTATCCTATCCTATCCTCTATCCTATCCTATCTTCTATCCTATCCTATCCTCTATCCTATCATATCCTCTATCCTATAATATCCTCTATCCTATCCCATCTTCTATCTTATCCTATCCTCTATCCTATCAAATCCCCTATCCTATCCTCTGTCCTATCCTATCCTCTATCCTATCCTATCCTCTATCCTATCAAATCCCCTATCCTATCAAATCCCCTATCCTATCAAATCCCCTATCCTATCCTCTATCCTATCCTATGCTCTATCCTATCCTATCCCCTATCATATCCTATAATCTATCCTATCCTATTCTCTATCCTATCCTATCCTCTATCATATCCTCTATCCTATCCTCTATCCTATCCTCTATCCTATCCTCTATCCTATCCTATCCTCTAATCTATCCTATCGTCTATCCTATCCTCTATCCTATCCTATCCTCTATCCTATCCTATCCTCTATCCTATCCTATCCTCTATCCTATCCTATCCTCTATCCTATCCTATCCTCTATCCTATCCTATCCTCTATCCTATCCTATCCTCTATCCTATCCTATCCTCTATCCTATCCTATCCTATCCTCTATCCTATCCTATCTTCTATCCTATCCTATCATCTATACTATCATATCCTCTATCCTATAATATCCTCTATCCTATCCTATCCTCTATCCAATCCTCTATCCTATCCTATCCTCTATTCTATCCTGTCCTGTATCCTATCAAATCCCCTATCCTATCCTCTGTACTATCCTATCCTCTATAATATCCTATCGTCTATCCTATCGTCTATCCTATCCTCTATCCTAGCCTATCCTCTATCCTATCATATCCTCTATCCTATAATATCCTCTATCCTATCCTATCCTCTATCCAATCCTCTATCCTATCCTATCCTCTATTCTATCCTGTCCTGTATCCTATCAAATCCCCTATCCTATCCTCTGTACTATCCTATCCTCTATCCTATCCTATCGTCTATCCTATCGTCTATCCTATCCTCTATCCTAGCCTATCCTCTATCCTATCATATGCTCTATCCTATAATATACTCTATCCTATCCTATCCTCTATCCAATCCTCTATCCTATCCTATCCTCTATTCTATCCTGTCCTGTATCCTATCAAATCCCCTATCCTATCCTCTGTACTATCCTATCCTCTATCCTATCCTATCGTCTATCCTATCGTCTATCCTATCCTCTATCCTATCCTATCCTCTATCCTATCCTATCCTCTATCCTATCCTATCCTCTATCCTATCCTATCCTCTATCCTATCCTATCTTCTATCCTATCTTCTATCCTATCCTATCCTCTATCCTATCAAATCCCCTATCCTATCCTCTATCCTATCCTATCGCCTAAGATGTCGTATCCTCTATCCTATCCTATCCTCTATCCTATCCTATCCTCTATCCTATCATATCCTCTATCCTATAATATCCTCTATCCTATCCTATCCCCTATCCAATGCTCTATCCCATCCTATCCTCTATCCTATCCTGTCCTCTATCCTATCCACTATCCTATCCCCTATCCTCTATCCTATCCTATCCTCTATCATATCCTATCCTCTATCCTATCCTATCCTCTATCCTATCCTATCCTCTATCCTAACCTATTCTCTATCCTATCCTCTATCCTATCCTCTATCCTATCCTATCCTATCCTCTATCCTATCCTATCCTCTATCCTATCCTCTATCCTATCCTGTCGTCTATCGTATCCTCTATCCTATCCTATCGTCTATGCTATCCTCTATCCTAGCCTGTCGTCTACCCTATCCTCTATCCTATCCTATCCTCTATCCTATCCTATCGTCTATCCTATCCTATCCTCTATCCTATCCCATCTTCTATCCTATCCTATCCTCTATCCTATCAAATCCCCTATCCTATCCTCTGTCCTATCCTATCCTCTATCCTATCCTATCCTCTATCCTATCAAATCCCCTATCCTATCCTCTATCCTCTATCCTATCCTATCCTCTATCCTATCCTATCCTATCCTCTATCCTATCCTATCCTCTATCCTAACCTATTCTCTATCCTATCCTCTATCCTATCCTCTATCCTATCCTATCCTCTATCCTATCCCATCCTCTATCCTATCCTATCCTCTATCCTATCCTATCCTCTATCCTATCCTATCCTCTATCCTATCCTGTCGTCTATCCTCTATCCTATCCTATCCTCTATCCTATCCTGTCGTCTATCCTATCCTCTATCCTATCCTATCATCTATCCTATCCTATCGCCTATCCTATCCTATCCTCTATCCTATCCTATCCTCTATCCTATCCTATCCTCTATCCTATCCTATCCTCTATCCTATCCTATCCTCTATCCTATCCTATCCTCTATCCTATCCTATCGTCTATCCTATCCTCTATCCTATCCTGTCGTCTATCCTATCCTCTATCCTATCCCATCTTCTATCCTATCCTATCCTCTATCCTATGAAATCACCTATCCTATTATCTGTCCTATCCTATCCTCTATCCTATCCTATCCTCTATCCTATCAAATCCCCTATCCTATCGTCTATCCTATCAAATCCCCTATCCTATCGTCTATCCTATCAAATCCCCTATCCTATCCTCTATCCTATCCTATCATCTATCCTCTATCCTTTCCTCTATCCTATCCTATCCTATATCCTATCCTATCGTCTATCCTATCCTCTATCCTATCCTGTCGTATATCCTATCCTCTATCCTATCCCATCTTCTATCCTATCCTATCCTCTATCCTATGAAATCACCTATCCTATCCTCTGTCCTATCCTATCCTCTATCCTATCCTATCCTCTATCCTATCAAATCCACTATCCTATCGTCTATCCTATCAAATCCCCTATCCTATCCTCTATCCTATCCTATCATCTATCCTCTATCCTATAATATCCTCTATCCTATCAAATCCCCTATCCTGTCCTCTATCCTATCCTATCGTCTATCCTATCCTCTATCCTATCCTGTCGTCTATCCTATCCCCTATCCTATCCTATCCTCTATCCCATCCTATCCTCTATCCTATCCTATCCTCTATCCTATCCCATTTTCTATCCTATCCTATCCTCTATCCTATCAAATCCCCTATCCTATCCTCTGTCCTATCCTATCATCTATCCTATCCTATCCTCTATCCTATCAAATCCCCTATCCTATCCTCTATCCTATCCTATCCTCTATCCTATCCTATCCCCTATCGTATCCTGTTCTCTATCCTATCCAATCCCCTATCCTATCCTCTATCCTATCCTATCGCCTAAGATATCGTATCCTGTATCCTATCCTATCCTCTATCCTATCCTATCCTCTATCCTATCCTATCCTCTATCCTATCCTATCGTCTATCCTATCCTCTATCCTATCCTATCTTCTATCCTATCCTATCCTCTATCCTACCCTATCTTCTATCCTATCCTATCCTCTATCCTATCAAATCCCCTATCCTATCCTCTATCCTATTCTATCCTGTATCCTATCCAATCCTCTATCCTATCCTATCATCTATCCTCTATCCTATCCAATCCTCTATCCTAGCCTATCCTCTATCCTATCATATCCTCTATCCTATAATATCCTCTATCCTATCCTATCCCCTATCCAATGTTCTACCCCATCCTATCCTCTATCCTATCCTATCCTCTATCATATCCTCTATCCTCTATCCTATCCTATCCTCTATCCTATCCTATCCTCTATCCTATCCTATCTTCTATCCTATCCTATCTTCTATCCAATCCTATCCTCTATCCTATCAAATCCCCTATCCTATCCTGTATCCTATCCTATCCTCTATCCTATCCTATCCCCTATCGTATCCTGTTCTCTATCCTATCCAATCCCCTATCTTATCCTCTATCCTATCCTATCGCCTAAGATATCGTATCCTCTATCCTATCCTATCCTCTATCCTATCCTATCCTCTATCCTATCCTATCCTCTATCCTATCCTATCCTCTATCCTAACCTATTCTCTATCCTATCCTCTATCCTATCCTCTATCCTATCCTATCCTCTATCCTATCCTATCCTCTATCCTATCCTATCCTCTATCCTATCCTATCCTCTATCCTATCCTCTATCCTATCCTGTCGTCTATCCTATCCTCTATCCTATCCTATCGTCTATCCTATCCTCTAACCTATCCAGTCGTCTACCCTATCCTCTATCCTATCCTATCCTCTATCCTATCCTATCCTCTATCCTATCCTATCCTCTATCCTATCCTCTATCCTATCCTGTCGTCTATCCTATCCTCTATCCTATCCTATCGTCTATCCTATCCTCTATCCTATCCTGTCGTCTACCCTATCCTCTATCCTATCCTATCCTCTATCCTATCCTATCCTCTATCCTATCCTCTATCCTATCCTATCCTCTATCCTATCCTATCCCCTATCGTATCCTGTTCTCTATCCTATCCAATCCCCTATCCTATCCTCTATCCTATTCTATCGCCTAAGATATCGTATCCTCTATCGTATCCTATCCTCTATCCTATCCTATCCTCTATCCTATCCTCAATCCTATCCTTTCCTGTATCCTATCCAATCCTCTATCCTATCCTATCCTCTATCCTATCCTGTCCTCTATCCTATCCTATCGTCTATCCTATCCTCTATCCTATCCTATCCTGTATCCTATCCAATGCTCTATCCTATCCTATCATCTATCCTCTATCCTATCCAATCCTCTATCCTATCCTATCCTCTATCCTATCCTATCCTCTATCCTATAATATCTACTATCCTATCCTATCCTCTATCCTATCCTATCCTCTATCCTATCCTAGCATCTATCCTATCCTATCCTCTATCCTATCCTATCGTCTATCCTATCCTCTATCCTATCCTATCCTCTATCCTATCCTATCGTCTATCCTATCCTCTATCCTATCCTATCCTCTATCCTATTCTATCCTCTATCCTATCCTATCGTCTATCCTCTCCTAGCCTCTATCCTATCCTATCCTCTATAGTATCCCATCCTCTATCCTATCCTATCCTATCTTCTATCCTACCCTATCATCTATCCAATCAAATCCCCTATCCTATCCTCTATCCTATCTTATCCTCCATCCTATCCTATCTTCTATCCTATCCTATCATCTATCCTCAATCCTATCCTTTCCTGTATCCTATCCAATCCTCTATCCTATCCTATCCTCTATCCTATCCTGTCCTCTATCCTATGCTATCCTCTATCCTATCCTCAATCCTAACCTATTCTCTATCCTATCCTCTATCCTATCCTATCCTCTATCCTATCCTATCGTCTATCCTATCCTCTTTCCTATCCTATCGTCTATCCTATCAAATCCCCTATCCTATCCTCTATCCTATCCTATCATCTATCATCAATCCTATCCTTTCCTGTATCCTATCCAACCGTCTATCCTATCCTATCCTCTATCCTATCCTATCCTATCCTCTATCCTATCCTATCCTCTATCCTATCCTATCCTCTATCCTATCCTATCCCCTATCCTATCCTATCGTCTATCCTATTCTCTATCCTATCCTATCCTCTATCATATCCTATCATCTATCCTCTATCCTATCCTATCCTGTATCCTATCCTGTATCCTATCCAATCCTCTATCCTATCCTATCATCTATCCTATCCTATCCTATCCTCTATCCTATCCTATCTTCTATCCTATCCTATCCTCTATCCTATCATATCCTCTATCCTATAATATCCTCTATCCTATCCTATCCTCTATTCTATCCTATCGTCTATCCTATCCTCTATCCTATCCTATCCTCTATCCTATCCTCTATCCTATCCTCTATCCTATCCTATCTTCTATCCTATCCTATCCTCTATCCTATCATATCCTCTATCCTATCCTATCTTCTGTCCTATCCTATCCTCTATCCTATCAAATCCCCTATCCTAACCTCTATCCTATCCTATCCTCTACCCTATCCTATCGTCTATCCTATCCTATCCTCTATCCTATCAAATCCCCTATCCTATCCTCTGTCCTATCCTATCCTCTATCCTATCCTATCTTCTACCCTATCCTATCCTCTATCCTATCATATCCTCTATCCTATAATATCCTCTATCCTATCCTATCCTCTATTCTATCCTATCGTCTATCCTATCCTCTATCCTATCCTATCCTCTATCCTATCCTATCGTCTATCCTATCCTCTATCCTATCCTATCCTCTATCCTATCCTGTATCCTATCAAATCCCCTATCCTATCCTCTATCCTATCCTATCCTCTATTCTATCCTATCGTCTATCCTAGCCTCTATCCTATCCTATCCTCTATAGTATCCTATCCTCTATCCTATCCTATCCTATCCTCTATCCTATCCTATCGTCTATCCTATCAAATCCCCTATCCTATCAAATCCCCTATCCTATCCTCTATCCTATCCTATCCTCTATCCTATCCTATCCTCTATCCTATCCTATCGTCTATCCTATCCTCTATCCTATCCTATGCTGTATCCTATCCTATCCCCTATCATATCCTATCTTCTATCCTATCCTATCCTCTATCCTATCATATCCTCTATCCTATCCTATCTTCTGTCCTATCCTATCCTCTATCCTATCAAATCCCCTATCCTATCCTCTATCCTATCCTATCCTCTACCCTATCCTATCGTCTATCCTATCCTATCCTCTATCCTATAAAATCCCCTATCCTATCCTCTGTCCTATCCTATCCTCTATCCTATCCTATCCTCTATCCTATCCTATCTTCTATCCTATCCTATCCTCTATCCTATCATATCCTCTATCCTATAATATCCTCTATCCTATCCTATCCTCTATCCAATCCTCTATCCTATCCTCTATCCTATCCTATCTTCTGTCCTATCCTATCCTCTATCCTATCAAATCCCCTATCCTATCCTCTATCCTATCCTATCCTCTACCCTATCCTATCGTCTATCCTATCCTCTTTCCTATCCTATCCTCTATCCTATCAAATCCCCTATCCTATCCTCTATCCTATCCTATCATCTATCCTCTATCCTATCCTCTATCCTATCCTATCCTCTATCCTATCCTATCGTCTATCCTATCCTCTATCCTATCCTGTCGTCTATCATATCCTCTATCCTATCCTATCCTCTATTCCATCCTATCCTCTATCCTATCCTATCCTCTATCCTATCCCATCTTCTATCCTATCCTATCCTCTATCCTATCTAATCCCCTATCCTATCCTCTGTCCTATCCTATCCTCTATCCTATCCTATCCTCTATCCTATCCTCAATCCTATCCTTTCCTGTATCCTATCCAATCCTCTATCCTATCCTATCCTCTATCCTATCCTGTCCTCTATCCTATCCTATCGTCTATCCTATCCTCTATCCTATCCTATCCTGTATCCTATCCAATGCTCTATCCTATCCTATCATCTATCCTCTATCCTATCCAATCCTCTATCCTATCCTATCCTCTATCCTATCCTATCCTCTATCCTATAATATCTACTATCCTATCCTATCCTCTATCCTATCCTATCCTCTATCCTATCCTAGCATCTATCCTATCCTATCCTCTATCCTATCCTATCGTCTATCCTATCCTCTATCCTATCCTATCCTCTATCCTATCCTATCGTCTATCCTATCCTCTATCCTATCCTATCCTCTATCCTATTCTATCCTCTATCCTATCCTATCGTCTATCCTCTCCTAGCCTCTATCCTATCCTATCCTCTATAGTATCCCATCCTCTATCCTATCCTATCCTATCTTCTATCCTACCCTATCATCTATCCAATCAAATCCCCTATCCTATCCTCTATCCTATCTTATCCTCCATCCTATCCTATCTTCTATCCTATCCTATCATCTATCCTCAATCCTATCCTTTCCTGTATCCTATCCAATCCTCTATCCTATCCTATCCTCTATCCTATCCTGTCCTCTATCCTATGCTATCCTCTATCCTATCCTCAATCCTAACCTATTCTCTATCCTATCCTCTATCCTATCCTATCCTCTATCCTATCCTATCGTCTATCCTATCCTCTTTCCTATCCTATCGTCTATCCTATCAAATCCCCTATCCTATCCTCTATCCTATCCTATCATCTATCATCAATCCTATCCTTTCCTGTATCCTATCCAACCGTCTATCCTATCCTATCCTCTATCCTATCCTATCCTATCCTCTATCCTATCCTATCCTCTATCCTATCCTATCCTCTATCCTATCCTATCCCCTATCCTATCCTATCGTCTATCCTATTCTCTATCCTATCCTATCCTCTATCATATCCTATCATCTATCCTCTATCCTATCCTATCCTGTATCCTATCCTGTATCCTATCCAATCCTCTATCCTATCCTATCATCTATCCTATCCTATCCTATCCTCTATCCTATCCTATCTTCTATCCTATCCTATCCTCTATCCTATCATATCCTCTATCCTATAATATCCTCTATCCTATCCTATCCTCTATTCTATCCTATCGTCTATCCTATCCTCTATCCTATCCTATCCTCTATCCTATCCTCTATCCTATCCTCTATCCTATCCTATCTTCTATCCTATCCTATCCTCTATCCTATCATATCCTCTATCCTATCCTATCTTCTGTCCTATCCTATCCTCTATCCTATCAAATCCCCTATCCTATCCTCTATCCTATCCTATCCTCTACCCTATCCTATCGTCTATCCTATCCTATCCTCTATCCTATAAAATCCCCTATCCTATCCTCTGTCCTATCCTATCCTCTATCCTATCCTATCCTCTATCCTATCCTATCCTCTATCCTATCCTATCCTATCCTCTATCCTATCCTATCCTATCCTCTATCCTATCCTATCTTCTACCCTATCCTATCCTCTATCCTATCATATCCTCTATCCTATAATATCCTCTATCCTATCCTATCCTCTATTCTATCCTATCGTCTATCCTATCCTCTATCCTATCCTATCCTCTATCCTATCCTATCGTCTATCCTATCCTCTATCCTATCCTATCCTCTATCCTATCCTATCCTCTATCCTATCCTATCCTCTATCCTATCCTGTATCCTATCAAATCCCCTATCCTATCCTCTATCCTATCCTATCCTCTATTCTATCCTATCGTCTATCCTAGCCTCTATCCTATCCTATCCTCTATAGTATCCTATCCTCTATCCTATCCTATCCTATCCTCTATCCTATCCTATCGTCTATCCTATCAAATCCCCTATCCTATCAAATCCCCTATCCTATCCTCTATCCTATCCTATCCTCTATCCTATCCTATCCTCTATCCTATCCTATCGTCTATCCTATCCTCTATCCTATCCTATGCTCTATCCTATCCTATCCCCTATCATATCCTATCCTCTATCCTATCCTATTCTCTATCCTATCCTTTCCTCTATCCTATCCTCTATCCTATCCTCTATCCTATCCTATCCTCTATTCTATCCTATCGTCTATCCTATCCTCTATCCTATCCTATCCTCTATCCTATCCTATCCTATCCTCTATCCTATCCTATCTTCTATCCTATCCTATCCTCTATCCTATCATATCCTCTATCCTATAATATCCTCTATCCTATCCTATCCTCTATTCTATCCTATCGTCTATCCTATCCTCTATCCTATCCTATCCTCTATCCTATCCTATCGTCTATCCTATCCTCTATCCTATCCTATCCTCTATCCTATCCTATCCTCTATCCTATCCTATCCTCTATCCTATCCTATCCTCTATCCTATCCTGTACCCTATCAAATCCCCTATCCTATCCTCTATCCTATCCTATCCTCTATTCTATCCTATCGTCTATCCTAGCCTCTATCCTATCCTATCCTCTATAGTATCCTATCCTCTATCCTATCCTATCCTATCTTCTATCCTACCCTATCATCTATCCAATCAAATCCCCTATCCTATCCTCTATCCTATCTTATCCTCTATCCTATCCTATCTTCTATCCTATCCTATCATCTATCCTCAATCCTATCCTTTCCTGTATCCTATCCAATCCTCTATCCTATCCTATCCTCTATCCTATCCTGTCCTCTATCCTATGCTATCCTCTATCCTATCCTCAATCCTAACCTATTCTCTATCCTATCCTCTATCCTATCCTATCCTCTATCCTATCCTATCGTCTATCCTATCCTCTTTCCTATCCTATCGTCTATCCTATCAAATCCCCTATCCTATCCTCTATCCTATCCTATCATCTATCATCAATCCTATCCTTTCCTGTATCCTATCCAACCGTCTATCCTATCCTATCCTCTATCCTATCCTATCCTATCCTCTATCCTATCCTATCCTCTATCCTATCCTATCCTCTATCCTATCCTATCCCCTATCCTATCCTATCGTCTATCCTATCCTCTATCCTATCCTATCCTCTATCATATCCTATCATCTATCATCTATCCTCTATCCTATCCTGTATCCTATCCTGTATCCTATCCAATCCTCTATCCTATCCTATCATCTATCCTATCCTATCCTATCCTCTATCCTATCCTATCTTCTATCCTATCCTATCCTCTATCCTATCATATCCTCTATCCTATAATATCCTCTATCCTATCCTATCCTCTATTCTATCCTATCGTCTATCCTATCCTCTACCCTATCCTATCGTCTATCCTATCCTCTTTCCTATCCTATCCTCTATCCTATCAAATCCCCTATCCTATCCTCTATCCTATCCTATCATCTATCCTCTATCCTATCCTCTATCCTATCCTATCCTCTATACTATCCTATCGTCTATCCTATCCTCTATCCTATCCTGTCGTCTATCCTATACTCTATCCTATCCTGTCCTCTAGCCTATGCTATCCTCTATCCTATCCTCAATCCTAACCTATTCTCTATCCTATTGAGGTTCCGTTTTGAATATCGCGCTTTCTGATTATACATAGCGCCATCTGTTGTAACCGGCAAAACCTCAAGCGAGCGACGCCGACCTGCAGCGCTGGCTTAGCAGTGAAACGTTGTAGCGTGTAAACCACGTGTATTCTTTTCTTTCCACTTATTTTATTTAATAAACCAGTGTTCATCAATTATCACGAGTGTAAAGTTAATAGGTTATGGGCCCAGGTAGTTTCTGAGGCGCACTAGTGAGATAATTGAAGACAATCTCCGCTATAATCTCGTTACGAGCGCATAAAGTTTTCGCGTCGTAAGAACGTTTTTCCCTGACAAAGATGGCGGAAAGTAGAATCGACACAGCGTCTATAAATAAATTCGATGGCAACAATTACCATCAGTGGAAGTTTCAACTGTTATGTGCATTACGAGCAAAGGGTTTGCATGGAATTGCAAAGGGAACAGAGGAAAAACCGGCGGCATTGACTGTGACGTCGACAGTAGCTGAGAAAGCAGAGGTTAAAACTTGGGAGAAGAATGATGCAACGGCCATGTTCCTGTTAACAACTGCGATGGAATTCTCCCAGATCACGCTCATCGAGAACTGCATGTCGTCCAAAGAAATCTTAGATAAGTTAGATGCGATTTATGTTCAAAAAACCGAAATTAACAAAATGTTGGCGCATGAAAGATTCTCACAGTATAAAATGAATGTAAACGATTCGATCGCTCAACATATCGCGAAAGTTGAAAATTTGGCACAACAAATAAAAGATTCGGGTGAAACGATTAGTGATACGGCAATCATGACAAAGATTCTCGGTAGTTTGCCCGCGAAGTTTAGAAGTTTTCGTCAGGCGTGGTTATCATTGGATGAAACAAAACAAACGATAAAAAATCTAATGTCGCGTTTGATCGATGAAGACACGAGTCTCACTGTGGTGGACGATTCTGAGAATGCCCTTGTCGCGTCGTCGAATGTAAAAAAGGTAGCAAACCGCGAAGAAAACAAACAGCGTACGTACACTAAGTTTGATAAATCAAAAATTATTTGTTATAAATGTCAAAAGAAAGGTCATTTTGCTAAGGAGTGTCGCGGAAAAGGTAAAAGTAGTAGGGAACAACAAAATTCTCATCAAGGTAACTATTCTGCTTTTAGCGTACTAGATAATAATGATTTAATTCCAAATTTAGATAATGAAGTGTGGATACTGGATAGCGGTGCAACGTCGCACATGACCTATCGTCGGGATTTTTTTAGCGATTTTCAAAAAATTGAGAACAACTCAGCAGTTATTTTAGGAAACGGACAAGAATTGCCTGTGAAAGGAAAAGGCAATATTAAAATCAGAAAACTGTTAGATAAGGAGTTGTATGATTCAATAATTACTGACGTCTTGTATGTACCGAATTTAGACAAAAACCTTTTTTCGGAAGGAGTAGTTACAAAGAAAGGAATGAAAATAGTTAAAGAAGGTAAATATGCCAGCCTATATGAGAATAATGTAAAAATAGCGACAGCCGAACGCGTAGAGAGTAACCTGTATCAGATGCATTTTAAAACTGTTTTGTCACAAGAGGCGAATGTAGTTATAAAAGATAGCCTACGTAAATGGCATGAGCGTCTAGGACACATTAATGTAAAATATATTAAGGAAATGGTTTCTAAGAATTTAATTCAAGGTATAGAGTTATCTGATGTAGACAGTTTCTTTTGCGAAGCGTGTATGTATGGTAAGCAACATAAGTTATCATTTGCTCCGTCAAGTCATATAAAAGCGAGACTAGGAGAACACATACATAGTGATCTTTGTGGACCAATGTCCGTTCCTTCTGTTCAAGGTGCTAGATACTTTGTATTGTTTAAGGATGATTTATCGGGCTATAGGGTGGTTTTCTTTATTAAACATAAAGATGACACGTTAAATTGTTTTGAACAATTCTGTAACTTGTCGAAAAATAAATTCGGTAATTCGGTGAAGATTTTACATGTAGATAATGGTAGAGAATACTGTAATGAGAGGTTTAAGAGTTATCTTTCAAAATCTGGTATTGAATTACAAACTACTGCCCCTTATACACCCGAACAAAACGCACGAGCGGAGCGAGACATGCGAACAATTGTAGAGAGCGCCCGGTCTATGTTGTACGCGAAAGATGCGCCGTTATATTTGTGGGCCGAGGCCGTAAATACGGCAGTATATATTTTGAACAGAACACCGACATCACAAGCGCCGAACTCGACACCGTTTGAGATATGGACGGGAAAACCTCCCGAATTAGGACATATTAAAATCTTTGGGTGTGAGGCATTCATGCATGTTCCAAAAGCATTGCGAAACAAGCTAGAGAGTAAAAGTAAGAAGCGTATTTTTGTAGGATATGAAGGAAATTCGACAAATTATCGTATATTTGATCCTGTAACGAAAAAGGTTAATGTTTCGCGTGATGTTTCATTCAATGAAGATAACACTAGTTCAGACTGCAGAAAAAATATTGCAAAAATATTTATTGAAACAGATAGAGACACATTGAATGGGGTATCGCACGAAAATTTAAATGATAAAAGTCGTGAAAGTGAGCAGACAGACAATAATACAAATAGTAATGTAAGCAATGATCGTATTGTAGCTGATAATAATGATAAAGGATACTCGTTGCGACCAAAGGAATCAAGAAGACCACCAATGCGGTACGAAGCAAATTTGGCAGAAGTTTACATACCTCAAACGTTTGAACAAGCGATGCAAAGCGATGACAAAAACAAGTGGAATGAAGCGATTTCAGAAGAGATCAACGCACTTGTTAAAAATGAAACGTGGGAGGAAGTGCCTATGCCAAAGGACAAAAACGCAATCGATTCCAGATGGGTCTTTAGTATAAAATCGAGTGAAGAAGGGAATTCTCCTAGATTTAAAGCAAGATTATGTGCGAGAGGATACGCACAAGAGAAAGGTATTGATTACACTGAGACTTTCTCACCGACTGTAAGGTATGACTCAATAAGAATTTTACTAGCTACAGCAATACAAAGAAAGCTTAAAATAAAGCAATTTGATGTGAAAACTGCGTTTCTTAATGGTCATTAACGAGAAGAAGTGTACATGTTTCCGCCGGAAGGAACTGAAGTTACACCCGGTATGGTATGTAGGTTAAAAAAGGCATTGTACGGCCTGAAGCAGGCTTCTCGTCAGTGGAACGAACAATTCGATCAATTTCTGAAAACAATAGGTTTCACTCAGAGTAACGCAGACAAATGTGTTTATCAGAAAACTACTAATAATTCCAAAATATTTCTTGCATTATATGTAGATGATGGCCTGCTAATGAGCGACAACGAAGCCGAACTTCAATTAATTATCTCTCAATTGAAGGCGAACTTTGAAATCACGACATGTGATCAGGTACGATGTTTCGTTGGCATGGAGATTCTACATGATGAAAAGGAAGGAACGATATTAATTCATCAGAGAAATTATATCAACAAGATTATTAAGAAATTCAATATGGAAGATGCCAATGGAGTTAACACACCTGCTGATAATAATGTACAACTAAAAACAATAGAGGAAGTAAACACGAAACGGGAAGTACCGTACAGAGAAGTTGTAGGCAGCTTGATATTTGCTGCTATAGTCACGAGGCCAGACATTGCATATACAGTGGGAGTTGCAAGCCGTTTTTTGGATAAACATGGAGACTCTCACTGGAATGCTGTCAAAAGAATCATCAGGTACCTCAAGAATACAATAGATTATGGAATTCTCTACACAAGGGATCAGGGGTCAGAAATAATACAAGGATACTCTCATTCGGATTTCGCAAATGATGTGGATACAAGGAAATCAGTGACTGGTTATGTTTTCAAGATGAGCGGTGGATCAGTAACATGGAACAGTCAACGCCAGTCAACAGTTTCCCTGTCAACTACAGAGGCAGAATACATTGCAGCATCATGTGCGGTTAAAGAAGCCATGTGGATACGTCAGTTGTTACGCGACTTACAAGAATCCATTATTAAACCGACACCGATTTTTATGGATAATAAGAGTGCAATAAAATTGGTACACAATGCGGAATTTCATAAGAGAACAAAACATATAGATGTACGTTACCATTATATTCGTGAAAAATATGTTAGTGGCGATATAGGTGTTTCTTATGTAACAAGCAAGGATCAAATCGCGGATATCTTAACTAAAGCGATTCCTTGTAACCAATTTGAAATATTACGAGCCAAACTAGGTGTAAGAAAGATGTAAAGTTTTATTGTGAACTTACTGTTTATGTGATTTGCTAGAATTACCAAAAGATAAATAAGTATATGTTTTTTTTTTGTTTGGTTCGTTGATGTATTTAAAAGAGAAAAATATTGTAATACTGTAAAACTGTTATATTGTAAACATGTTAGAAAGCACTCAATTAGTGGGAGTATTGAGGGTCCGTTTTGAATATCGCGCTTTCTGATTATACATAGCGCCATCTGTTGTAACCGGCAAAACCTCAACCGAGCGACGCCGACCTGCAGCGCTTGCTTAGCAGTGAAACGTTGTAGCGTGTAAACCACGTGTATTCTTTTCTTTCCACTTATTTTATTTAATAAACCTGTGTTCATCAATTATCACGAGTGTAAAGTTAATATATCCTATCCTCTATCCTATCCTATCGTCTATCCTATCCTCTTTCCTATCCTATCCTCTATCCTATCAAATACCCTATCCTATCCTCTATCCTATCCTATCATCTATCATCAATCCTATCCTTTCCTGTATCCTATCCAATCGTCTATCCTATCCTATCCTCTATCCTATCCTATCCTATCCTCTATCCTATCCTCTATCCTATCCTATCCTCTATCCTATCCTATCCTCTATCCTATCCTATCCCCTATCCTATCCTATCGTCTATCCTATCCTCTATCCTATCCTATCCTCTATCCTATCCTATCCTCTATCCTATCCTATCCTCTATCCTATCCTATCCTCTATCCTATCCTATCCTCTATCCTATCCTATCCTCTATCCTCTATCCTATCCTATCCTCTATCCTAACCTATTCTCTATCCTATCCTCTATCCTATCCTCTATCCTATCCTATCCTCTATCCTATCCTATCCTCTATCCTATCCTCTCCTCTATCCTATCCTGTCGTCCATCCTATCCTCTATCCTATCCTATCCTCTATCCTATCCTATCTTCTATCCTATCCTATCCTCTGTCCTATCCTATCCTCTATCCTATCCTATCCTCTATCCTATCCTATCCTATCCTATCCTATCCTCTATCCTATCCTATCCTCTATCCTATCCCATCTTCTATCCTATCCTATCTTCTATCCTATCATATCCTCTATCCTATAATATCCTCTATCCTAACCTATCCTCTATCCAATCCTCTATCCTATCCTCTATCCTATCCTATCTTCTGTCCTATTCTACCCTCTATCCTATCAAATCCCCTATCCTATCCTCTATCCTATCCTATCCTCTATCCTATCCTATCGTCTATCCTATCCTCTATCCTATCCTATCCTCTATCCTATCCTATCCTCTATCCTATCCTATCCTCTATCCTATCCTATCCTCTTTCCTATCCTATCGTCTATCCTATCCTCTATCCTATCCTATCCTCTATCCTATCCTATCCTCTTTCCTATCCTATCCTCTATCCTATCCTATCCTCTATCATATCCTATCATCTATCCTCAATCCTATCCTTTCCTGTATCCTATCCAATCCTCTATCCAATCCTATCCTCTATCCTATCCTGTCCTCTATCCTATCCTATCCTCTATCCTATCCTCTATCCTATAATATCCTCTATCCTATCAAATCCCCTATCCTGTCCTCTATCCTATCCTATCGTCTATCCTATCCTCTATCCTATCCTGTCGTCTATCCTATCCTCTATCCTATCCTATCCTCTATCCCATCCTATCCTCTATCCTATCCTATCCTCTATCCTATCCCATTTTCTATCCTATCCTATCCTCTATCCTATCAAATCCCCTATCCTATCCTCTGTCCTATCCTATCATCTATCCTATCCTATCCTCTATCCTATCAAATCCCCTATCCTATCCTCTATCCTATCCTATCCTCTATCCTATCCTATCCCCTATCGTATCCTGTTCTCTATCCTATCCAATCCCCTATCCTATCCTCTATCCTATCCTATCGCCTAAGATATCGTATCCTGTATCCTATCCTATCCTCTATCCTATCCTATCCTCTATCCTATCCTATCCTCTATCCTATCCTATCGTCTATCCTATCCTCTATCCTATCCTATCTTCTATCCTATCCTATCCTCTATCCTACCCTATCTTCTATCCTATCCTATCCTCTATCCTATCAAATCCCCTATCCTATCCTCTATCCTATTCTATCCTGTATCCTATCCAATCCTCTATCCTATCCTATCATCTATCCTCTATCCTATCCAATCCTCTATCCTAGCCTATCCTCTATCCTATCATATCCTCTATCCTATAATATCCTCTATCCTATCCTATCCCCTATCCAATGCTCTACCCCATCCTATCCTCTATCCTATCCTATCCTCTATCATATCCTCTATCCTCTATCCTATCCTATCCTCTATCCTATCCTATCCTCTATCCTATCCTATCTTCTATCCTATCCTATCTTCTATCCAATCCTATCCTCTATCCTATCAAATCCCCTATCCTATCCTCTATCCTATCCTATCCTCTATCCTATCCTATCCCCTATCATATCCTGTTCTCTATCCTATCCAATCCCCTATCCTATCCTCTATCCTATCCTATCGCCTAAGATATCGTATCCTCTATCCTATCCTATCCTCTATCCTATCCTATCCTCTATCCTATCCTATCCTCTATCCTATCCTATCCTCTATCCTAACCTATTCTCTATCCTATCCTCTATCCTATCCTCTATCCTATCCTATCCTCTATCCTATCCTATCCTCTATCCTATCCTATCCTCTATCCTATCCTATCCTCTATCCTATCCTATCCTCTATCCTATCCTATCCTCTATCCTATCCTCTATCCTATCCTGTCGTCTATCCTATCCTCTATCCTATCCTATCGTCTATCCTATCCTCTAACCTATCCAGTCGTCTACCCTATCCTCTATCCTATCCTATCCTCTATCCTATCCTATCCTCTATCCTATCCTATCCTCTATCCTATCCTATCGTCTATCCTATCCTCTATCCTATCCTATCCTCTATCCTATCCTATCGTCTATCCTATCCTCTATCCTATCCTGTCGTCTACCCTATCCTCTATCCTATCCTATCCTCTATCCTATCCTATCCTCTATCCTATCCTCTATCCTATCCTATCCTCTATCCTATCCTATCCCCTATCGTATCCTGTTCTCTATCCTATCCAATCCCCTATCCTATCCTCTATCCTATTCTATCGCCTAAGATATCGTATCCTCTATCGTATCCTATCCTCTATCCTATCCTATCCTCTATCCTATCCTCAATCCTATCCTTTCCTGTATCCTATCCAATCCTCTATCCTATCCTATCCTCTATCCTATCCTGTCCTCTATCCTATCCTATCGTCTATCCTATCCTCTATCCTATCCTATCCTGTATCCTATTCAATGCTCTATCCTATCCTATCATCTATCCTCTATCCTATCCAATCCTCTATCCTATCCTATCCTCTATCCTATCCTATCCTCTATCCTATAATATCTACTATCCTATCCTATCCTCTATCCTATCCTATCCTCTATCCTATCCTAGCATCTATCCTATCCTATCCTCTATCCTATCCTATCGTCTATCCTATCCTCTATCCTATCCTATCCTCTATCCTATCCTATCGTCTATCCTATCCTCTATCCTATCCTATCCTCTATCCTATTCTATCCTCTATCCTATCCTATCGTCTATCCTCTCCTAGCCTCTATCCTATCCTATCCTCTATAGTATCCTATCCTCTATCCTATCCTATCCTATCTTCTATCCTACCCTATCATCTATCCAATCAAATCCCCTATCCTATCCTCTATCCTATCTTATCCTCCATCCTATCCTATCTTCTATCCTATCCTATCATCTATCCTCAATCCTATCCTTTCCTGTATCCTATCCAATCCTCTATCCTATCCTATCCTCTATCCTATCCTGTCCTCTATCCTATGCTATCCTCTATCCTATCCTCAATCCTAACCTATTCTCTATCCTATCCTCTATCCTATCCTATCCTCTATCCTATCCTATCGTCTATCCTATCCTCTTTCCTATCCTATCGTCTATCCTATCAAATCCCCTATCCTATCCTCTATCCTATCCTATCATCTATCATCAATCCTATCCTTTCCTGTATCCTATCCAACCGTCTATCCTATCCTATCCTCTATCCTATCCTATCCTATCCTCTATCCTATCCTATCCTCTATCCTATCCTATCCTCTATCCTATCCTATCCCCTATCCTATCCTATCGTCTATCCTATTCTCTATCCTATCCTATCCTCTATCATATCCTATCATCTATCCTCTATCCTATCCTATCCTGTATCCTATCCTGTATCCTATCCAATCCTCTATCCTATCCTATCATCTATCCTATCCTATCCTATCCTCTATCCTATCCTATCTTCTATCCTATCCTATCCTCTATCCTATCATATCCTCTATCCTATAATATCCTCTATCCTATCCTATCCTCTATTCTATCCTATCGTCTATCCTATCCTCTATCCTATCCTATCCTCTATCCTATCCTCTATCCTATCCTCTATCCTATCCTATCTTCTATCCTATCCTATCCTCTATCCTATCATATCCTCTATCCTATCCTATCTTCTGTCCTATCCTATCCTCTATCCTATCAAATCCCCTATCCTATCCTCTATCCTATCCTATCCTCTACCCTATCCTATCGTCTATCCTATCCTCTTTCCTATCCTATCCTCTATCCTATCAAATCCCCTATCCTATCCTCTATCCTATCCTATCATCTATCCTCTATCCTATCCTCTATCCTATCCTATCCTCTATCCTATCCTATCGTCTATCCTATCCTCTATCCTATCCTGTCGTCTATCCTATCCTCTATCCTATCCTATCCTCTATTCCATCCTATCCTCTATCCTATCCTATCCTCTATCCTATCCCATCTTCTATCCTATCCTATCCTCTATCCTATCAAATCCCCTATCCTATCCTCTGTCCTATCCTATCCTCTATCCTATCCTATCCTCTATCCTATCCTATCCTCTATCCTATCCTATCCTATCCTCTATCCTATCCTATCTTCTATCCTATCCTATCCTCTATCCTATCATATCCTCTATCCTATAATATCCTCTATCCTATCCTATCCTCTATTCTATCCTATCGTCTATCCTATCCTCTATCCTATCCTATCCTCTATCCTATCCTATCGTCTATCCTATCCTCTATCCTATCCTATTCTCTATCCTATCCTATCCTCTATCCTATCCTATCCTCTATCCTATCCTGTATCCTATCAAATCCCCTATCCTATCCTCTATCCTATCCTATCCTCTATTCTATCCTATCGTCTATCCTAGCCTCTATCCTATCCTATCCTCTATAGTATCCTATCCTCTATCCTATCCTATCCTATCCTCTATCCTATCCTATCGTCTATCCTATCAAATCCCCTATCCTATCAAATCCCCTATCCTATCCTCTATCCTATCCTATCCTCTATCCTATCCTATCCTCTATCCTATCCTATCGTCTATCCTATCCTCTATCCTATCCTATGCTCTATCCTATCCTATCCCCTATCATATCCTATCCTCTATCCTATCCTATTCTCTATCCTATCCTTTCCTCTATCCTATCCTCTATCCTATCCTCTATCCTATCCTATCCTCTATTCTATCCTATCGTCTATCCTATCCTCTATCCTATCCTATCCTCTATCCTATCCTATCCTCTATCCTATCCTATCCTATCCTCTATCCTATCCTATCTTCTATCCTATCCTATCCTCTATCCTATCATATCCTCTATCCTATAATATCCTCTATCCTATCCTATCCTCTATTCTATCCTATCGTCTATCCTATCCTCTATCCTATCCTATCCTCTATCCTATCCTATCGTCTATCCTATCCTCTATCCTATCCTATCCTCTATCCTATCCTATCCTCTATCCTATCCTATCCTCTATCCTATCCTCTATCCTATCCTGTCCTCTATCCTATCCTGTACCCTATCAAATCCCCTATCCTATCCTCTATCCTATCCTATCCTCTATTCTATCCTATCGTCTATCCTAGCCTCTATCCTATCCTATCCTCTATAGTATCCTATCCTCTATCCTATCCTATCCTATCTTCTATCCTACCCTATCATCTATCCAATCAAATCCCCTATCCTATCCACTATCCTATCTTATCCTCTATCCTATCCTATCTTCTATCCTATCCTATCATCTATCCTCAATCCTATCCTTTCCTGTATCCTATCCAATCCTCTATCCTATCCTATCCTCTATCCTATCCTGTCCTCTATCCTATGCTATCCTCTATCCTATCCTCAATCCTAACCTATTCTCTATCCTATCCTCTATCCTATCCTATCCTCTATCCTATCCTATCGTCTATCCTATCCTCTTTCCTATCCTATCGTCTATCCTATCAAATCCCCTATCCTATCCTCTCTCCTATCCTATCATCTATCATCAATCCTATCCTTTCCTGTATCCTATCCAACCGTCTATCCTATCCTATCCTCTATCCTATCCTATCCTATCCTCTATCCTATCCTATCCTCTATCCTATCCTATCCTCTATCCTATCCTATCCCCTATCCTATCCTATCGTCTATCCTATCCTCTATCCTATCCTATCCTCTATCATATCCTATCATCTATCATCTATCCTCTATCCTATCCTGTATCCTATCCTGTATCCTATCCAATCCTCTATCCTATCCTATCATCTATCCTATCCTATCCTATCCTCTATCCTATCCTATCTTCTATCCTATCCTATCCTCTATCCTATCATATCCTCTATCCTATAATATCCTCTATCCTATCCTATCCTCTATTCTATCCTATCGTCTATCCTATCCTCTATCCTATCCTATCCTCTATCCTATCCTCTATCCTATCCTCTATCCTATCCTATCTTCTATCCTATGCTATCCTCTATCCTATCATATCCTCTATCCTATAATATCCTCTATCCTATCCTATCCTCTATCCAATCCTCTATCCTATCCTCTATCCTATCCTATCTTCTGTCCTATCCTATCCTCTATCCTATCAAATCCCCTATCCTATCCTCTATCCTATCCTATCCTCTACCCTATCCTATCGTCTATCCTATCCTCTTTCCTATCCTATCCTCTATCCTATCAAATCCCCTATCCTATCCTCTATCCTATCCTATCATCTATCCTCTATCCTATCCTCTATCCTATCCTATCCTCTATCCTATCCTATCGTCTATCCTATCCTCTATCCTATCCTGTCGTCTATCATATCCTCTATCCTATCCTATCCTCTATTCCATCCTATCCTCTATCCTATCCTATCCTCTATCCTATCCCATCTTCTATCCTATCCTATCCTCTATCCTATCTAATCCCCTATCCTATCCTCTGTCCTATCCTATCCTCTATCCTATCCTATCCTCTATCCTATCCTATCCTCTATCCTATCAAATCCCCTATCCTATCAAATCCCCTATCCTATCCTCTATCCTATCCTATCCTCTACCCTATCCTATCGTCTATCCTATCCTCTTTCCTATCCTATCCTCTATCCTATCAAATCCCCTATCCTATCCTCTATCCTATCCTATCATCTATCCTCTATCCTATCCTCTATCCTATCCTATCCTCTATCCTATCCTATCGTCTATCCTATCCTCTATCCTATCCTGTCGTCTATCATATCCTCTATCCTATCCTATCCTCTATTCCATCCTATCCTCTATCCTATCCTATCCTCTATCCTATCCCATCTTCTATCCTATCCTATCCTCTATCCTATCTAATCCCCTATCCTATCCTCTGTCCTATCCTATCCTCTATCCTATCCTATCCTCTATCCTATCAAATCCCCTATCCTATCAAATCCCCTATCCTATCCTCTATCCTATCCTATCCTCTATCCTATCCTATCCTCTATCCTATCCTATCGTCTATCCTATCCTCTTTCCTATCCTATCCTCTATCCTATCAAATCCCCTATCCTATCCTCTATCCTATCCTATCATCTATCCTCTATCCTATCCTCTATCCTATCCTATCCTCTATCCTATCCTATCGTCTATCCTATCCTCTATCCTATCCTGTCGTCTATCATATCCTCTATCCTATCCTATCCTCTATTCTATCCTATCGTCTATCCTATCCTATCCTCTATCCTATCCTATCCCCTATCCTATCCTATCCTCTATCCTATCCTATCCTATCCTCTATCCTATCCTATCTTCTATCCTATCCTATCCTCTATCCTATCATATCCTCTATCCTATAATATCCTCTATCCTATCCTATCCTCTATTCTATCCTATCGTCTATCCTATCCTCTACCCTATCCTATCGTCTATCCTATCCTCTTTCCTATCCTATCCTCTATCCTATCAAATCCCCTATCCTATCCTCTATCCTATCCTATCATCTATCCTCTATCCTATCCTCTATCCTATCCTATCCTCTATACTATCCTATCGTCTATCCTATCCTCTATCCTATCCTGTCGTCTATCCTATACTCTATCCTATCCTCAATCCTAACCTATTCTCTATCCTATTGAGGTTCCGTTTTGAATATCGCGCTTTCTGATTATACATAGCGCCATCTGTTGTAACCGGCAAAACCTCAAGCGAGCGACGCCGACCTGCAGCGCTGGCTTAGCAGTGAAACGTTGTAGCGTGTAAACCACGTGTATTCTTTTCTTTCCACTTATTTTATTTAATAAACCAGTGTTCATCAATTATCACGAGTGTAAAGTTAATAGGTTATGGGCCCAGGTAGTTTCTGAGGCGCACTAGTGAGATAATTGAAGACAATCTCCGCTATAATCTCGTTACGAGCGCATAAAGTTTTCGCGTCGTAAGAACGTTTTTCTCTGACAAAGATGGCGGAAAGTAGAATCGACACAGCGTCTATAAATAAATTCGATGGCAACAATTACCATCAGTGGAAGTTTCAACTGTTATGTGCATTACGAGCAAAGGGTTTGCATGGAATTGCAAAGGGAACAGAGGAAAAACCGGCGGCATTGACTGTGACGTCGACAGTAGCTGAGAAAGCAGAGGTTAAAACTTGGGAGAAGAATGATGCAACGGCCATGTTCCTGTTAACAACTGCGATGGAATTCTCCCAGATCACGCTCATCGAGAACTGCATGTCGTCCAAAGAAATCTTAGATAAGTTAGATGCGATTTATGTTCAAAAAACCGAAATTAACAAAATGTTGGCGCATGAAAGATTCTCACAGTATAAAATGAATGTAAACGATTCGATCGCTCAACATATCGCGAAAGTTGAAAATTTGGCACAACAAATAAAAGATTCGGGTGAAACGATTAGTGATACGGCAATCATGACAAAGATTCTCGGTAGTTTGCCCGCGAAGTTTAGAAGTTTTCGTCAGGCGTGGTTATCATTGGATGAAACAAAACAAACGATAAAAAATCTAATGTCGCGTTTGATCGATGAAGACACGAGTCTCACTGTGGTGGACGATTCTGAGAATGCCCTTGTCGCGTCGTCGAATGTAAAAAAGGTAGCAAACCGCGAAGAAAACAAACAGCGTACGTACACTAAGTTTGATAAATCAAAAATTATTTGTTATAAATGTCAAAAGAAAGGTCATTTTGCTAAGGAGTGTCGCGGAAAAGGTAAAAGTAGTAGGGAACAACAAAATTCTCATCAAGGTAACTATTCTGCTTTTAGCGTACTAGATAATAATGATTTAATTCCAAATTTAGATAATGAAGTGTGGATACTGGATAGCGGTGCAACGTCGCACATGACCTATCGTCGGGATTTTTTTAGCGATTTTCAAAAAATTGAGAACAACTCAGCAGTTATTTTAGGAAACGGACAAGAATTGCCTGTGAAAGGAAAAGGCAATATTAAAATCAGAAAACTGTTAGATAAGGAGTTGTATGATTCAATAATTACTGACGTCTTGTATGTACCGAATTTAGACAAAAACCTTTTTTCGGAAGGAGTAGTTACAAAGAAAGGAATGAAAATAGTTAAAGAAGGTAAATATGCCAGCCTATATGAGAATAATGTAAAAATAGCGACAGCCGAACGCGTAGAGAGTAACCTGTATCAGATGCATTTTAAAACTGTTTTGTCACAAGAGGCGAATGTAGTTATAAAAGATAGCCTACGTAAATGGCATGAGCGTCTAGGACACATTAATGTAAAATATATTAAGGAAATGGTTTCTAAGAATTTAATTCAAGGTATAGAGTTATCTGATGTAGACAGTTTCTTTTGCGAAGCGTGTATGTATGGTAAGCAACATAAGTTATCATTTGCTCCGTCAAGTCATATAAAAGCGAGACTAGGAGAACACATACATAGTGATCTTTGTGGACCAATGTCCGTTCCTTCTGTTCAAGGTGCTAGATACTTTGTATTGTTTAAGGATGATTTATCGGGCTATAGGGTGGTTTTCTTTATTAAACATAAAGATGACACGTTAAATTGTTTTGAACAATTCTGTAACTTGTCGAAAAATAAATTCGGTAATTCGGTGAAGATTTTACATGTAGATAATGGTAGAGAATACTGTAATGAGAGGTTTAAGAGTTATCTTTCAAAATCTGGTATTGAATTACAAACTACTGCCCCTTATACACCCGAACAAAACGCACGAGCGGAGCGAGACATGCGAACAATTGTAGAGAGCGCCCGGTCTATGTTGTACGCGAAAGATGCGCCGTTATATTTGTGGGCCGAGGCCGTAAATACGGCAGTATATATTTTGAACAGAACACCGACATCACAAGCGCCGAACTCGACACCGTTTGAGATATGGACGGGAAAACCTCCCGAATTAGGACATATTAAAATCTTTGGGTGTGAGGCATTCATGCATGTTCCAAAAGCATTGCGAAACAAGCTAGAGAGTAAAAGTAAGAAGCGTATTTTTGTAGGATATGAAGGAAATTCGACAAATTATCGTATATTTGATCCTGTAACGAAAAAGGTTAATGTTTCGCGTGATGTTTCATTCAATGAAGATAACACTAGTTCAGACTGCAGAAAAAATATTGCAAAAATATTTATTGAAACAGATAGAGACACATTGAATGGGGTATCGCACGAAAATTTAAATGATAAAAGTCGTGAAAGTGAGCAGACAGACAATAATACAAATAGTAATGTAAGCAATGATCGTATTGTAGCTGATAATAATGATAAAGGATACTCGTTGCGACCAAAGGAATCAAGAAGACCACCAATGCGGTACGAAGCAAATTTGGCAGAAGTTTACATACCTCAAACGTTTGAACAAGCGATGCAAAGCGATGACAAAAACAAGTGGAATGAAGCGATTTCAGAAGAGATCAACGCACTTGTTAAAAATGAAACGTGGGAGGAAGTGCCTATGCCAAAGGACAAAAACGCAATCGATTCCAGATGGGTCTTTAGTATAAAATCGAGTGAAGAAGGGAATTCTCCTAGATTTAAAGCAAGATTATGTGCGAGAGGATACGCACAAGAGAAAGGTATTGATTACACTGAGACTTTCTCACCGACTGTAAGGTATGACTCAATAAGAATTTTACTAGCTACAGCAATACAAAGAAAGCTTAAAATAAAGCAATTTGATGTGAAAACTGCGTTTCTTAATGGTCATTAACGAGAAGAAGTGTACATGTTTCCGCCGGAAGGAACTGAAGTTACACCCGGTATGGTATGTAGGTTAAAAAAGGCATTGTACGGCCTGAAGCAGGCTTCTCGTCAGTGGAACGAACAATTCGATCAATTTCTGAAAACAATAGGTTTCACTCAGAGTAACGCAGACAAATGTGTTTATCAGAAAACTACTAATAATTCCAAAATATTTCTTGCATTATATGTAGATGATGGCCTGCTAATGAGCGACAACGAAGCCGAACTTCAATTAATTATCTCTCAATTGAAGGCGAACTTTGAAATCACGACATGTGATCAGGTACGATGTTTCGTTGGCATGGAGATTCTACATGATGAAAAGGAAGGAACGATATTAATTCATCAGAGAAATTATATCAACAAGATTATTAAGAAATTCAATATGGAAGATGCCAATGGAGTTAACACACCTGCTGATAATAATGTACAACTAAAAACAATAGAGGAAGTAAACACGAAACGGGAAGTACCGTACAGAGAAGTTGTAGGCAGCTTGATATTTGCTGCTATAGTCACGAGGCCAGACATTGCATATACAGTGGGAGTTGCAAGCCGTTTTTTGGATAAACATGGAGACTCTCACTGGAATGCTGTCAAAAGAATCATCAGGTACCTCAAGAATACAATAGATTATGGAATTCTCTACACAAGGGATCAGGGGTCAGAAATAATACAAGGATACTCTGATTCGGATTTCGCAAATGATGTGGATACAAGGAAATCAGTGACTGGTTATGTTTTCAAGATGAGCGGTGGATCAGTAACATGGAACAGTCAACGCCAGTCAACAGTTTCCCTGTCAACTACAGAGGCAGAATACATTGCAGCATCATGTGCGGTTAAAGAAGCCATGTGGATACGTCAGTTGTTACGCGACTTACAAGAATCCATTATTAAACCGACACCGATTTTTATGGATAATAAGAGTGCAATAAAATTGGTACACAATGCGGAATTTCATAAGAGAACAAAACATATAGATGTACGTTACCATTATATTCGTGAAAAATATGTTAGTGGCGATATAGGTGTTTCTTATGTAACAAGCAAGGATCAAATCGCGGATATCTTAACTAAAGCGATTCCTTGTAACCAATTTGAAATATTACGAGCCAAACTAGGTGTAAGAAAGATGTAAAGTTTTATTGTGAACTTACTGTTTATGTGATTTGCTAGAATTACCAAAAGATAAATAAGTATATGTTTTTTTTTTGTTTGGTTCGTTGATGTATTTAAAAGAGAAAAATATTGTAATACTGTAAAACTGTTATATTGTAAACATGTTAGAAAGCACTCAATTAGTGGGAGTATTGAGGTTCCGTTTTGAATATCGCGCTTTCTGATTATACATAGCGCCATCTGTTGTAACCGGCAAAACCTCAACCGAGCGACGCCGACCTGCAGCGCTTGCTTAGCAGTGAAACGTTGTAGCGTGTAAACCACGTGTATTCTTTTCTTTCCACTTATTTTATTTAATAAACCTGTGTTCATCAATTATCACGAGTGTAAAGTTAATATATCCTATCCTCTATCCTATCCTATCGTCTATCCTATCCTCTTTCCTATCCTATCCTCTATCCTATCAAATCCCCTATCCTATCCTCTATCCTATCCTATCATCTATCATCAATCCTATCCTTTCCTGTATCCTATCCAATCGTCTATCCTATCCTATCCTCTATCCTATCCTATCCTATCCTATCCTCTATCCTATCCTCTATCCTATCCTATCCTCTATCCTATCCTATCCTCTATCCTATCCTATCCCCTATCCTATCCTATCGTCTATCCTATCCTCTATCCTATCCTATCCTCTATCCTATCCTATCCTCTATCCTATCCTATCCTCTATCCTATCCTATCCTGTATCCTATCCTATCCTCTATCCTATCCTATCCTCTATCATATCCTATCATCTATCCTCTATCCTATCATATCCTCTATCCTATAATATCCTCTATCCTATCCTATCCCCTATCCAATGCTCTATCCCATCCTATCCTCTATCCTATCCTATCCTCTATCCTATCCTCTATCCTCTATCCTATCCTATCCTCTATCCTATCCTATCCTCTATCCTATCCTATCCTCTATCCTATCCTATCCTCTATCCTCTATCCTATCCTATCCTCTATCCTAACCTATTCTCTATCCTATCCTCTATCCTATCCTCTATCCTATCCTATCCTCTATCCTATCCTATCCTCTATCCTATCCTCTCCTCTATCCTATCCTGTCGTCCATCCTATCCTCTATCCTATCCTATCCTCTATCCTATCCTATCTTCTATCCTATCCTATCCTCTGTCCTATCCTATCCTCTATCCTATCCTATCCTCTATCCTATCCTATCCTCTATCCTATCCCATCTTCTATCCTATCCTATCCTCTATCCTATCAAATCCCCTATCCTATCCTCTGTCCTATCCTATCCTCTATCCTATCCTACCCCTCTATCCTATCAAATCCCCTATCCTATCAAATCCCCTATCCTATCCTCTATCCTATCCTATCCTCTATCCGATCCTATCGTCTATCCTATCCTCTATCCTATCCTATGCTCTATCCTATCCTATCCCCTATCATATCCTATCCTCTATCCTATCCTATTCTCTATCCTATCCTATCCTCTATCATATCCTCTATCCTATCCTCCATCCTATCCTCTATCCTATCCTCTATCCTATCCTATCCTCTATTCTATCCTATCGTCTATCCTATCCTCTATCCTATCCTATCCTCTATCCTATCCTATCCTCTATCCTATCCTATCCTATCCTATCCTCTATCCTATCATATCCTCTATCCTATAATATCCTCTATCGTATCATATCCTCTATCCTATCCTATCTTCTGTCCTATCCTATCCTCTATCCTATCAAATCCCCTATCCTATCCTCTATCCTATCCTATCCTCTATCCTATCCTATCGTCTATCCTATCCTCTTTCCTATCCTATCCTCTATCCTATCAAATCCCCTATCCTATCCTCTATCCTATCCTATCATCTATCCTCTATCCTATCCTCTATCCTATCCTATCCTCTATAATATCCTATCGTCTATCCTATCCTCTATCCTATCCTGTCGTCTATCCTATCCTCTATCCTATCCTATCCTCTATCCTATCCTATCCTCTATCCTATCCTATCCTCTATCCTATCCTATCCTGTATCCTATCCTATCCTGTATCCTATCCTATCCTCTATCCTATCCTATCCTCTATCATATCCTATCATCTATCCTCTATCCTATCATATCCTCTATCCTATAATATCCTCTATCCTATCCTATCCCCTATCCAATGCTCTATCCCATCCTATCCTCTATCCTATCCTATCCTCTATCCTATCCTCTATCCTCTATCCTATCCTATCCTCTATCCTATCCTATCCTCTATCCTATCCTATCCTCTATCCTATCCTATCCTCTATCCTCTATCCTATCCTATCCTCTATCCTAACCTATTCTCTATCCTATCCTCTATCCTATCCTCTATCCTATCCTATCCTCTATCCTATCCTATCCTCTATCCTATCCTCTCCTCTATCCTATCCTGTCGTCCATCCTATCCTCTATCCTATCCTATCCTCTATCCTATCCTATCTTCTATCCTATCCTATCCTCTGTCCTATCCTATCCTCTATCCTATCCTATCCTCTATCCTATCCTATCCTATCCTATCCTATCCTCTATCCTATCCTATCCTCTATCCTATCCTATCCTCTATCCTATCCCATCTTCTATCCTATCCTATCCTCTATCCTATCAAATCCCCTATCCTATCCTCTGTCCTATCCTATCCTCTATCCTATCCTACCCCTCTATCCTATCAAATCCCCTATCCTATCAAATCCCCTATCCTATCCTCTATCCTATCCTATCCTCTATCCGATCCTATCGTCTATCCTATCCTCTATCCTATCCTATGCTCTATCCTATCCTATCCCCTATCATATCCTATCCTCTATCCTATCCTATTCTCTATCCTATCCTATCCTCTATCATATCCTCTATCCTATCCTCCATCCTATCCTCTATCCTATCCTCTATCCTATCCTATCCTCTATTCTATCCTATCGTCTATCCTATCCTCTATCCTATCCTATCCTCTATCCTATCCTATCCTCTATCCTATCCTATCCTATCCTATCCTCTATCCTATCATATCCTCTATCCTATAATATCCTCTATCGTATCATATCCTCTATCCTATCCTATCTTCTGTCCTATCCTATCCTCTATCCTATCAAATCCCCTATCCTATCCTCTATCCTATCCTATCCTCTATCCTATCCTATCGTCTATCCTATCCTCTTTCCTATCCTATCCTCTATCCTATCAAATCCCCTATCCTATCCTCTATCCTATCCTATCATCTATCCTCTATCCTATCCTCTATCCTATCCTATCCTCTATAATATCCTATCGTCTATCCTATCCTCTATCCTATCCTGTCGTCTATCCTATCCTCTATCCTATCCTATCCTCTATCCCATCCTATCCTCTATCCTATCCTATCCTCTATCCTATCCCATCTTCTATCCTATCCTATCCTCTATCCTATCAAATCCCCTATCCTATCCTCTGTCCTATCCTATCATCTATCCTATCCTATCCTCTATCCTATCCTATCCTCTATCCTATCCTATCCTCTATCCTATCCTATCCTCTATCCTATCCTATCCTCTATCTATCCTATCCTCTATCCTCTATCCTATCCTATCCTCTATCCTAACCTATTCTCCATCCTATCCTCTATCCTATCCTCTATCCTATCCTATCCTCTATCCTATCCTATCCTCTATCCTATCCTATCCTCTGTCCTATCCTATCCTCTATCCTATCCTGTCGTCTATCCTATCCTCTATCCTATCCTATCCTGTCGTCTATCCTATCCTCTATCCTATCCTATCCTCTATCCTATCCTATCGTCTATGATATCCTATCCACTATCCTATCCTATCCTCTATCCTATCCTATCCTCTATCCTATCCTATCCTCTATCGTATCCTATCCTCTATCCTATCCTATCCTCTATCCTATCCTATCCTCTATCCTATCCTATCCTCTATCCTATCCTATCGTCTATCCTATCCTCTATCCTATCCTGTCGTCTATCCTATCCTCTATCCTATCCTATCCTCTATCCTATCCTATCCTCTATCCTATCCCATCTTCTATCCTATCCTATCCTCTGTCCTATCCTATCCTCTATCCTATCCTATCCTCTATCCTATCAAATCCCCTATCCTATCCTCTATCCTCTATCCTATCCTATCCTCTATCCTATCCCGTCGTCTATCCTATCCTCTATCCTATCCTATCCTCTATCCTATCCTATCCTATCCTATCCTATCCTCTATCCTATCCTATCCTCTATCCTATCCCATCTTCTATCCTATCCTATCCTCTATCCTATCAAATCCCCTATCCTATCCTCTGTCCTATCCTATCCTCTATCCTATCCTACCCTCTATCCTATCAAATCCCCTATCCTATCAAATCCCCTATCCTATCCTCTATCCTATCCTATCCTCTATCCGATCCTATCGTCTATCCTATCCTCTATCCTATCCTATGCTCTATCCTATCCTATCCCCTATCATATCCTATCCTCTATCCTATCCTATTCTCTATCCTATCCTATCCTCTATCATATCCTCTATCCTATACTCCATCCTATCCTCTATCCTATCCTCTATCCTATCCTATCCTCTATTCTATCCTATCGTCTATCCTATCCTCTATCCTATCCTATCCTCTATCCTATCCTATCCTCTATCCTATCCTATCCTCTATCCTATCCTATCCTCTATCCTATCCTATCCTCTATCCTATCCTATCCTATCCTATCCTCTATCCTATCATATCCTCTATCCTATAATATCCTCTATCCTATCATATCCTCTATCCTATCCTATCATCTGTCCTATCCTATCCTCTATCCTATCAAATCCCCTACCCTATCCTCTATCCTATCCTATCCTCTATCCTATCCTATCGTCTATCCTATCCTCTTTCCTATCCTATCCTCTATCCTATCAAATCCCCTATCCTATCCTCTATCCTATCCTATCATCTATCCTCTATCCTATCCTCTATCCTATCCTATCCTCTATAATATCCTATCGTCTATCCTATCCTCTATCCTATCCTGTCGTCTATCCTATCCTCTATCCTATCCTATCCTCTATCCCATCCTATCCTCTATCCTATCCTATCCTCTATCCTATCCCATCTTCTATCCTATCCTATCCTCTATCCTATCAAATCCCCTATCCTATCCTCTGTCCTATCCTATCCTCTATCCTATCCTATCCTCTGTCCTATCCTATCCTCTATCCTATCCTGTCGTCTATCCTATCCTCTATCCTATCCTATCCTCTATCCTATCCTATCGTCTATGATATCCTATCCACTATCCTATCCTATCCTCTATCGTATCCTATCCTCTATCCTATCCTATCCTCTATCCTATCCTATCCTCTATCCTATCCCATCTTCTATCCTATCCTATCCTCTGTCCAATCCTATCCTCTATCCTATCCTATCCTATATCCTATCAAATCCCCTATCCTATCCTCTATCCTCTATCCTATCCTATCCTCTATCCTATCCTATCCTCTATCCTATCCTATCCTCTATCCTATCCTATCCTCTATCCTATCCTATCCTCTATCCTAACCTATTCTCTATCCTATCCTCTATCCTATCCTATCCTCTATCCTATCCTATCCTCTATCCTATCCTATCCTCTATCCTATCCTATCCTCTATCCTAACCTATTCTCTATCCTATCCTCTATCCTATCCTCTATCCTATCCTATCCTCTATCCTATCCTATCCTCTATCCTATCCTATCCTCTATCCTATCCTGTCGTCTATCCTATCCTGTATCCTATCCTATCCTCTATCCTATCCTATCGTCTATCCTATCCTATCCTCTATCCTATCCTATCCTCTATCCTATCCTATCCTCTATCCTATCCTATCCTCTATCCTATCCTATCGTCTATCCTATCCTCTATCCTATCCTGTCGTCTATCCTATCGTCTATCCTATCCTCTATCCTATCCTGTCGTCTATCCTATCCTCCATCCTATCCTATCCTCTATCCTATCCTATCCTCTATCCTATCCTATCCTCTATCCTATCCCATCTTCTATCCTATCCTATCCTCTATCCTATCAAATCCCCTATCCTAACCTCTGTCCTATCCTATCCTCTATCCTATCCTATCCTCTATCCTATCAAATCCCCTATCCTATCCTCTATCCTATCAAATCCCCTATCCTATCCTCTATCCTATCCTATCCTCTATCCTATCCTATGCTCTATCCTATCCTATCCCCTATCATATCCTATCCTCTATCCTATCCTATTCTCTATCCTATCCTATCCTCTATCCTATCCTCTATCCTATCCTATCCTCTATTCTATCCTATCGTCTATCCTATCCTCTATCCTATCCTATCCTCTATCCTATCCTATCCTCTATCCTATCCTATCCTATCCTCTATCCTATCCTATCTTCTATCCTATCCTATCCTCTATCCTATCATATCCTCTATCCTATAATATCCTCTATCCTATCCCATCTTCTATCCTATCCTATCCTCTATCCTATCAAATCCCCTATCCTATCCTCTGTCCTGTCCTATCCTCTATCCTATCCTATCCTCTATCCTATCAAATCCCCTATCCTATCAAATCCCCTATCCTATCCTCTATCCTATCCTATCCTCTATCCTATCCTATCGTCTATCCTATCCTCTATCCTATCCTATGCTCTATCCTATCATATCCCCTATCATATCCTATCCTCTATCCTATCCTATTCTCTATCCTATCCTATCCTCTATCATATCCTCTATCCTATCCTCTATCCTATCCTCTATCCTATCCTCTATCCTATCCTATCCTCTAATATATCCTATCGTCTATCCTATCCTCTATCCTATCCTATCCTCTATCCTATCCTATCCTCTATCCTATCCTATCCTATCCTCTATCCTATCCTATCTTCTATCCTATCCTATCCTCTATCCTATCATATCCTCTATCCTATAATATCCTCTATCCTATCATATCCTCTATCCTATCCTATCTTCTGTCCTATCCTATCCTCTATCCTATCAAATCCCCTATCCTATCCTCTATCCTATCCTATCCTCTATTCTATCCTATCGTCTATCCTATCCTCTATCCTATCCTATCCTCTATCCTATCAAATCCCCTATCCTATCCTCTATCCTCTATCCTATCCTATCCTCTATCGTATCCTATCCTCTATCCTATCCTATCCTCTATCCTATCGTATCCTCTATCCTAACCTATTCTCTATCCTATCCTCTATCCTATCCTCTACCCTATCCTATCCTCTATCCTATCCTATCCTCTATCCTATCCTATCCTCTATCCTATCCTGTCGTCTATCCTATCCTCTATCCTATCCTATCCTCTATCCTATCCTATCGTCTATCCTATCCTATCCTCTATCCTATCCTATCCTCTATCCTATCCTATCCTCTATCCTATCCTATCCTCTATCCTATCCTATTCTCTATCCTATCCTATCGTCTATCCTATCCTCTATCCTATCCTGTCGTCTATCCTATCCTCTATCCTATCCTATCCTCTATCCTATCCTATCCTCTATCCTCTATCCTATCCTATCCTCTATCCTAACCTATTCTCTATCCTATCCTCTATCCTATCCTCTATCCTATCCTATCCTCTATCCTATCAAATCCCCTATCCTATCCTCTATCCTCTATCCTATCCTATCCTCTATCCTATCCTATCCTCTATCCTATCCTATCCTCTATCCTATCCTATCCTCTATCCTATCCTATCCTCTATCCTATCCTATCCTCTATCCTATCCTATTCTCTATCCTATCCTATCGTCTATCCTATCCTCTATCCTATCCTGTCGTCTATCCTATCCTCTATCCCATCCTATCCTCTATCCTATCCTATCCTCTATCCTATCCCATCTTCTATCCTATCCTATCCTCTATCCTATCAAATCCCCTATCCTATCCTCTGTCCTATCCTATCCTCTATCCTATCCTATCCTCTGTCCTATCCTATCCTCTATCCTATCCTGTCGTCTATCCTATCCTCTATCCTATCCTATCCTCTATCCTATCCTATCGTCTATGATATCCTATCCACTATCCTATCCTATCCTCTATCCTATCCTATCCTCTATCCTATCCTATCCTCTATCCTATCCTATCCTCTATCCTATCCCATCTTCTATCCTATCCTATCCTCTGTCCTATCCTATCCTCTATCCTATCCTATCCTCTATCCTATCAAATCCCCTATCCTATCCTCTATCCTCTATCCTATCCTATCCTCTATCCTATCCTATCCTCTATCCTATCCTATCCTCTATCCTATCCTATCCTCTATCCTATCCTATCCTCTATCCTAACCTATTCTCTATCCTATCCTCTATCCTATCCTCTATCCTATCCTATCCTCTATCCTATCCTATCCTCTATCCTATCCTATCCTCTATCCTATCCTGTCGTCTATCCTATCCTGTATCCTATCCTATCCTCTATCCTATCCTATCGTCTATCCTATCCTATCCTCTATCCTATCCTATCCTCTATCCTATCCTATCCTCTATCCTATCCTATCCTCTATCCTATCCTATCGTCTATCCTATCCTCTATCCTATCCTGTCGTCTATCCTATCGTCTATCCTATCCTCTATCCTATCCTGTCGTCTATCCTATCCTCCATCCTATCCTATCCTCTATCCTATCCTATCGTCTATCCTATCCTCTATCCTATCCTATGCTCTATCCTATCATATCCCCTATCATATCCTATCCTCTATCCTATCCTATTCTCTATCCTATCCTATCCTCTATCATATCCTCTATCCTATCCTCTATCCTATCCTCTATCCTATCCTCTATCCTATCCTATCCTCTAATCTATCCTATCGTCTATCCTATCCTCTATCCTATCCTATCCTCTATCCTATCCTATCCTCTATCCTATCCTATCCTATCCTCTATCCTATCCTATCTTCTATCCTATCCTATCCTCTATCCTATCATATCCTCTATCCTATAATATCCTCTATCCTATCATATCCTCTATCCTATCCTATCTTCTGTCCTATCCTATCCTCTATCCTATCAAATCCCCTATCCTATCCTCTATCCTATCCTATCCTCTATCCTATCCTATCGTCTATCCTATCATCTTTGCTATCCTATCCTCTATCCTATCAAATCCCCTATCCTATCCTCTATCCTCTATCCTATCCTATCCTCTATCGTATCCTATCCTCTATCCTATCCTATCCTCTATCCTATCGTATCCTCTATCCTAACCTATTCTCTATCCTATCCTCTATCCTATCCTCTACCCTATCCTATCCTCTATCCTATCCTATCCTCTATCCTATCCTATCCTCTATCCTATCCTGTCGTCTATCCTATCCTCTATCCTATCCTATCCTCTATCCTATCCTATCGTCTATCCTATCCTATCCTCTATCCTATCCTATCCTCTATCCTATCCTATCCTCTATCCTATCCTATCCTCTATCCTATCCTATTCTCTATCCTATCCTATCGTCTATCCTATCCTCTATCCTATCCTGTCGTCTATCCTATCCTCTATCCTATCCTATCCTCTATCCTCTATCCTATCCTATCCTCTATCCTAACCTATTCTCTATCCTATCCTCTATCCTATCCTCTATCCTATCCTATCCTCTATCCTATCAAATCCCCTATCCTATCCTCTATCCTCTATCCTATCCTATCCTCTATCCTATCCTATCCTCTATCCTATCCTAACCTCTATCCTATCGTATCCTCTATCCTAACCTATTCTCTATCCTATCCTCTATCCTATCCTCTACCCTATCCTATCCTCTATCCTATCCTATCCTCTATCCTATCCTATCCTCTATCCTATCCTATCCTCTATCCTATCCTATCCTCTATCCTATCCTATCCTCTATCCTATCCTATCCTCTATCCTATCCTATCCTCTATCCTATCCTGTCGTCTATCCTATCCTGTATCCTATCCTATCCTCTATCCTATCCTATCCTCTATCCTATCCTATCCTCTATCCTATCCTATCGTCTATCCTATCCTCTATCCTATCCTGTCGTCTATCCTATCCTGTCGTCTATCCTATCCTCTATCCTATCCTATCCTCTATCCTATCCTATCCTCTATCCTATCCTATCCTCTATCCTATCCCATCTTCTATCCTATTCTATCCTCTATCCTATCAAATCCCCTATCCTATCCTCTGTCCTATCCTATCCTCTATCCTATCCTATCCTCTATCCTATCAAATCCCCTATCCTATCCTCTATCCTATCAAATCCCCTATCCTATCCTCTATCCTATCCTATCCTCTATCCTATCCTATGCTCTATCCTATCCTATCCCCTATCATATCCTATCCTCTATCCTATCCTCTTCTCTATCCTATCCTATCCTCTATCCTATCCTCTATCCTATCCTATCCTCTATTCTATCCTATCGTCTATCCTATCCTCTATCCTATCCTATCCTCTATCCTATCCTATCCTCTATCCTATCCTATCCTCTATCCTATCCTATCCTATCCTCTATCCTATCATATCCTCTATCCTATAATATCCTCTATCCTATCCCATCTTCTATCCTATCCTATCCTCTATCTTATCAAATCCCCTATCCTATCCTCTGTCCTATCCTATCCTCTATCCTATCCTATCCTCTATCCTATCAAATCCCCTATCCTATCAAATCCCCTATCCTATCCTCTATCCTATCCTATTCTCTATCCTATCCTCTATCCTATCCTCTATCCTATCCTATCCTCTATCCTATCAAATCCCCTATCCTATCCTCTATCCTCTATCCTATCCTATCCTCTATCCTATCCTATCCTCTATCCTATCCTATCCTCTATCCTATCGTATCCTCTATCCTAACCTATTCTCTATCCTATCCTCTATACTATCCTCTACCCTATCCTATCCTCTATCCTATCCTATCCTCTATCCTATCCTATCCTCTATCCTATCCTATCCTCTATCCTATCCTATCCTCTATCCTATCCTATCCTCTATCCTATCCTATCGTCTATCCTATCCTCTATCCTATCCTGTCGTCTATCCTATCCTGTCGTCTATCCTATCCTCTATCCTATCCTATCCTCTATCCTATCCTATCCTCTATCCTATCCTATCCTCTATCCTATCCCATCTTCTATCCTATTCTATCCTCTATCCTATCAAATCCCCTATCCTATCCTCTGTCCTATCCTATCCTCTATCCTATCCTATCCTCTATCCTATCAAATCCCCTATCCTATCCTCTATCCTATCAAATCCCCTATCCTATCCTCTATCCTATCCTATCCTCTATCCTATCCTATGCTCTATCCTATCCTATCCCCTATCATATCCTATCCTCTATCCTATCCTATTCTCTATCCTATCCTATCCTCTATCCTATCCTCTATCCTATCCTATCCTCTATTCTATCCTATCGTCTATCCTATCCTCTATCCTATCCTATCCTCTATCCTATCCTATCCTCTATCCTATCCTATCCTCTATCCTATCCTATCCTCTATCCTATCCTATCCTCTATCCTATCCTATCCTATCCTCTATCCTATCATATCCTCTATCCTATAATATCCTCTATCCTATCCCATCTTCTATCCTATCCTATCCTCTATCTTATCAAATCCCCTATCCTATCCTCTGTCCTATCCTATCCTCTATCCTATCCTATCCTCTATCCTATCAAATCCCCTATCCTATCAAATCCCCTATCCTATCCTCTATCCTATCCTATCCTCTATCCTATCCTATCGTCTATCCTATCCTCTATCCTATCCTATGCTCTATCCTATCCTATCCCCTATCATATCCTATCCTCTATCCTATCCTATTCTCTATCCTATCCTATCCTCTATCATATCCTCTATCCTATCCTCTATCCTATCCTCTATCCTATCCTCTATCCTATCCTATCCTCTAATCTATCCTATCGTCTATCCTATCCTCTATCCTATCCTATCCTCTATCCTATCCTATCCTCTATCCTATCCTATCCTCTATCCTATCCTCTATCCTATCCTATCCTATCCTCTATCCTATCCTATCTTCTATCCTATCCTATCCTCTATCCTATCATATCCTCTATCCTATCCTATCTTCTGTCCTATCCTATCATATCCTCTATCCTATCCTATCGTCTATCCTATCCTCTTTCCTATCCTATCCTCTATCCTATCAAATCCCCTATCCTATCCTCTATCCTATCCTATCATCTATCCTCTATCCTATCCTCTATCCTATCCTATCCTCTATCCTATCCTATCCTCTATCCTATCCCATCCTCTATCCTATCCTATCCTCTATCCTATCCCATCTTCTATCCTATCCTATCCTCTATCCTATCAAATCCCCTACCCTATCCTCTGTCCTATCCTATCCTCTATCCTATCCTATCCTCTATCCTATCAAATCCCCTATCCTATCCTCTATCCTATCAAATCCCCTATCCTATCCTCTATCCTATCCTATCCTCTATCCTATCCTCTATCCTATCAAATCCCCTATCCTATCCTCTATCCTATCCTATCCTCTATCCTATCCTATCCTCTATCCTATCCTATGCTCTATCCTATCCTATCCCCTATCATATCCTATCCTCTATCCTCTCCTATTCTCTATCCTATCCTATCCTCTATCCTATCCTCTATCCTATCCTATCCTCTATTCTATCCTATCGTATATCCTATCCTCTATCCTATCCTATCCTCTATCCTATCCTATCCTCTATCCTATCCTATCCTCTATCCTATCATATCCTCTATCCTATAATATCCTCTATCCTATAATATCCTCTATCCTATCCTATCTTCTGTCCCATCCTATCCTCTATCCTATCAAATCCCCTATCCTATCCTCTATCCTATCCTATCCTCTATCCTATCCTATCTTCTATCCTATCCTCTTTCCTATCCTATCCTCTATCATATCAAATCCCCTATCCTATCCTCTATCCTATCCTATCATCTATCCTCTATCCTATCCTCTATCCTATCCTATCCTCTATCCTATCCTATCGTCTATCCTATCCTCTATCCTATCCTATCCTCTATCCTATCCTATCCTCTATCCTATCCTATCCTCTATCCTATCCTCTATCCTATCCTCTATCCTATCCTCTATCCTATCCTATCCTCTAATCTATCCTATCGTCTATCCTATCCTCTATCCTATCCTATCCTCTATCCTATCCTCTATCCTATCCTGTCGTCTATCCTATCCTCTATCCTATCCTATCCTCTATCCCATCCTATCCTCTATCCTATCCTATCCTCTATCCTATCCCATCTTCTATCCTATCCTATCCTCTATCCTATCAAATCCCCTATCCTATCCTCTGTCCTATCCTATCCTCTATCCTATCCTATCCTCTATCCTATCCTCTATCCTATCCTCTATCCTATCCTATCCTCTATCCTATCAAATCCCCTATCCTATCCTCTATCCTCTATCCTATCCTATCCTCTATCCTATCCTATCCTCTATCCTATCCTATCCTCTATCCTATCCTATCCTCTATCCTATCCTATCCTCTATCCTAACCTATTCTCTATCCTATCCTCTATCCTATCCTCTACCCTATCCTATCCTCTATCCTATCCTATCCTCTATCCTATCCTATCCTCTATCCTATCCTGTCGTCTATCCTATCCTGTATCCTATCCTATCCTCTATCCTATCCTATCGTCTATCCTATCCTATCCTCTATCCTATCCTATCCTCTATCCTATCCTATCCTCTATCCTATCCTATCCTCTATCCTATCCTATCCTCTATCCTATCCTATCGTCTATCCTATCCTCTATCCTATCCTGTCGTCTATCCTATCCTCTATCCTATCCTATCCTCTATCCTATCCTATCCTCTATCCTATCCCATCTTCTATCCTATCCTATCCTCTATCCTATCCTATGCTCTATCCTATCCTATCCCGTATCATATCCTATCCTCTATCCTATCCTATTCTCTATCCTATCCTATCCTCTATCCTATCCTCTATCCTATCCTATCCTCTATTCTATCCTATCGTCTATCCTATCCTATCCTCTATCCTATCCTATCCTCTATCCTATCCTATCCTCTATCCTATCCTATCCTCTATCCTATCCTATCGTCTATCCTATCCTCTATCCTATCCTGTCGTCTATCCTATCGTCTATCCTATCCTCTATCCTATCCTGTCGTCTATCCTATCCTCCATCCTATCCTATCCTCTATCCTATCCTATCCTCTATCCTATCCTATCCTCTATCCTATCCCATCTTCTATCCTATCCTATCCTCTATCCTATCAAATCCCCTATCCTAACCTCTGTCCTATCCTATCCTCTATCCTATCCTATCCTCTATCCTATCAAATCCCCTATCCTATCCTCTATCCTATCAAATCCCCTATCCTATCCTCTATCCTATCCTATCCTCTATCCTATCCTATGCTCTATCCTATCCTATCCCCTATCATATCCTATCCTCTATCCTATCCTATTCTCTATCCTATCCTATCCTCTATCCTATCCTCTATCCTATCCTATCCTCTATTCTATCCTATCGTCTATCCTATCCTCTATCCTATCCTATCCTCTATCCTATCCTATCCTCTATCCTATCCTATCCTCTATCCTATCCTATCCTATCCTCTATCCTATCCTATCTTCTATCCTATCCTATCCTCTATCCTATCATATCCTCTATCCTATAATATCCTCTATCCTATCCCATCTTCTATCCTATCCTATCCTCTATCCTATCAAATCCCCTATCCTATCCTCTGTCCTGTCCTATCCTCTATCCTATCCTATCCTCTATCCTATCAAATCCCCTATCCTATCAAATCCCCTATCCTATCCTCTATCCTATCCTGTCCTCTATCCTATCCTATCGTCTATCCTATCCTCTATCCTATCCTATGCTCTATCCTATCATATCCCCTATCATATCCTATCCTCTATCCTATCCTATTCTCTATCCTATCCTATCCTCTATCATATCCTCTATCATATCCTCTATCCTATCCTCTATCCTATCCTCTATCCTATCCTATCCTCTAATCTATCCTATCGTCTATCCTATCCTCTATCCTATCCTATCCTCTATCCTATCCTATCCTCTATCCTATCCTATCCTATCCTCTATCCTATCCTATCTTCTATCCTATCCTATCCTCTATCCTATCATATCCTCTATCCTATAATATCCTCTATCCTATCATATCCTCTATCCTATCCTATCTTCTGTCCTATCCTATCCTCTATCCTATCAAATCCCCTATCCTATCCTCTATCCTATCCTATCCTCTATCCTATCCTATCGTCTATCCTATCATCTTTCCTATCCTATCCTCTATCCTATCAAATCCCCTATCCTATCCTCTATCCTCTATCCTATCCTATCCTCTATCGTATCCTATCCTCTATCCTATCCTATCCTCTATCCTATCGTATCCTCTATCCTAACCTATTCTCTATCCTATCCTCTATCCTATCCTCTACCCTATCCTATCCTCTATCCTATCCTATCCTCTATCCTATCCTATCCTCTATCCTATCCTGTCGTCTATCCTATCCTCTATCCTATCCTATCCTCTATCCTATCCTATCGTCTATCCTATCCTATCCTCTATCCTATCCTATCCTCTATCCTATCCTATCCTCTATCCTATCCTATCCTCTATCCTATCCTATTCTCTATCCTATCCTATCGTCTATCCTATCCTCTATCCTATCCTGTCGTCTATCCTATCCTCTATCCTATCCTATCCTCTATCCTATCCTATCCTCTATCCTCTATCCTATCCTATCCTCTATCCTAACCTATTCTCTATCCTATCCTCTATCCTATCCTCTATCCTATCCTATCCTCTATCCTATCAAATCCCCTATCCTATCCTCTATCCTCTATCCTATCCTATCCCTCTATCCTATCCTATCCTCTATCCTATCCTATCCTCTATCCTATCGTATCCTCTATCCTAACCTATTCTCTATCCTATCCTCTATCCTATCCTCTACCCTATCCTATCCTCTATCCTATCCTATCCTCTATCCTATCCTATCCTCTATCCTATCCTATCCTCTATCCTATCCTATCCTCTATCCTATCCTATCCTCTATCCTATCCTATCCTCTATCCTATCCTATTCTCTATCCTATCCTATCGTCTATCCTATCCTCTATCCTATCCTGTCGTCTATCCTATCCTCTATCCTATCCTATCCTCTATCCTATCCTATCCTCTATCCTCTATCCTATCCTATCCTCTATCCTAACCTATTCTCTATCCTATCCTCTATCCTATCCTCTATCCTATCCTATCCTCTATCCTATCAAATCCCCTATCCTATCCTCTATCCTCTATCCTATCCTATCCTCTATCCTATCCTATCCTCTATCCTATCCTAACCTCTATCCTATCGTATCCTCTATCCTAACCTATTCTCTATCCTATCCTCTATCCTATCCTCTACCCTATCCTATCCTCTATCCTATCCTATCCTCTATCCTATCCTATCCTCTATCCTATCCTATCCTCTATCCTCATCCTATCCTCTATCCTATCCTATCCTCTATCCTATCCTATCCTCTATCCTATCCTATCCTCTATCCTATCCTGTCGTCTATCCTATCCTGTATCCTATCCTATCCTCTATCCTATCCTATCCTCTATCCTATCCTATCCTCTATCCTATCCTATCGTCTATCCTATCCTCTATCCTATCCTGTCGTCTATCCTATCCTGTCGTCTATCCTATCCTCTATCCTATCCTATCCTCTATCCTATCCTATCCTCTATCCTATCCTATCCTCTATCCTATCCCATCTTCTATCCTATTCTATCCTCTATCCTATCAAATCCCCTATCCTATCCTCTGTCCTATCCTATCCTCTATCCTATCCTCTATCCTATCCTATCCTCTATCCTATCGTATCCTCTATCCTAACCTATTCTCTATCCTATCCTCTATCCTATCCTCTACCCTATCCTATCCTCTATCCTATCCTATCCTCTATCCTATCCTCTACCCTATCCTATCCTCTATCCTATCCTATCCTCTATCCTATCCTATCCTCTATCCTATCCTATCCTCTATCCTATCCTATCCTCTATCCTATCCTATCCTCTATCCTATCCTATCCTCTATCCTATCCTATTCTCTATCCTATCCTATCGTCTATCCTATCCTCTATCCTATCCTGTCGTCTATCCTATCCTCTATCCTATCCTATCCTCTATCCTATCCTATCCTCTATCCTCTATCCTATCCTATCCTCTATCCTAACCTATTCTCTATCCTATCCTCTATCCTATCCTCTATCCTATCCTATCCTCTATCCTATCCTATCCTCTATCCTATCCTATCCTCTATCCTATCGTATCCTCTATCCTAACCTATTCTCTATCCTATCCTCTATCCTATCCTCTACCCTATCCTATCCTCTATCCTATCCTATCCTCTATCCTATCCTATCCTCTATCCTATCCTATCCTCTATCCTATCCTATCCTCTATCCTATCCTATCCTCTATCCTATCCTATCCTCTATCCTATCCTATCCTCTATCCTATCCTATCCTCTATCCTATCCTGTCGTCTATCCTATCCTGTATCCTATCCTATCCTCTATCCTATCCTATCCTCTATCCTATCCTATCCTCTATCCTATCCTATCGTCTATCCTATCCTCTATCCTATCCTGTCGTCTATCCTATCCTGTCGTCTATCCTATCCTCTATCCTATCCTATCCTCTATCCTATCCTATCCTCTATCCTATCCTATCCTCTATCCTATCCCATCTTCTATCCTATTCTATCCTCTATCCTATCAAATCCCCTATCCTATCCTCTGTCCTATCCTATCCTCTATCCTATCCTATCCTCTATCCTATCAAATCCCCTATCCTATCCTCTATCCTATCAAATCCCCTATCCTATCCTCTATCCTATCCTATCCTCTATCCTATCCTATGCTCTATCCTATCCTATCCCCTATCATATCCTATCCTCTATCCTATCCTATTCTCTATCCTATCCTATCCTCTATCCTATCCTCTATCCTATCCTATCCTCTATTCTATCCTATCGTCTATCCTATCCTCTATCCTATCCTATCCTCTATCCTATCCTATCCTCTATCCTATCCTATCCTCTATCCTATCCTATCCTCTATCCTATCCTATCCTATCCTCTATCCTATCATATCCTCTATCCTATAATATCCTCTATCCTATCCCATCTTCTATCCTATCCTATCCTCTATCTTATCAAATCCCCTATCCTATCCTCTGTCCTATCCTATCCTCTATCCTATCCTATCCTCTATCCTATCAAATCCCCTATCCTATCAAATCCCCTATCCTATCCTCTATCCTATCCTATCCTCTATCCTATCCTATCGTCTATCCTATCCTCTATCCTATCCTATGCTCTATCCTATCCTATCCCCTATCATATCCTATCCTCTATCCTATCCTATTCTCTATCCTATCCTATCCTCTATCATATCCTCTATCCTATCCTCTATCCTATCCTCTATCCTATCCTCTATCCTATCCTATCCTCTAATCTATCCTATCGTCTATCCTATCCTCTATCCTATCCTATCCTCTATCCTATCCTATCCTCTATCCTATCCTATCCTCTATCCTATCCTCTATCCTATCCTATTCTCTATCCTATCCTATCGTCTATCCTATCCTCTATCCTATCCTGTCGTCTATCCTATCCTCTATCCTATCCTATCCTCTATCCTATCCTATCCTCTATCCTCTATCCTATCCTATCCTCTATCCTAACCTATTCTCTATCCTATCCTCTATCCTATCCTCTATCCTATCCTATCCTCTATCCTATCAAATCCCCTATCCTATCCTCTATCCTCTATCCTATCCTATCCTCTATCCTATCCTATCCTCTATCCTATCCTAACCTCTATCCTATCGTATCCTCTATCCTAACCTATTCTCTATCCTATCCTCTATCCTATCCTCTACCCTATCCTATCCTCTATCCTATCCTATCCTCTATCCTATCCTATCCTCTATCCTATCCTATCCTCTATCCTATCCTATCCTCTATCCTATCCTATCCTCTATCCTATCCTATCCTCTATCCTATCCTATCCTCTATCCTATCCTGTCGTCTATCCTATCCTGTATCCTATCCTATCCTCTATCCTATCCTATCCTCTATCCTATCCTATCCTCTATCCTATCCTATCGTCTATCCTATCCTCTATCCTATCCTGTCGTCTATCCTATCCTGTCGTCTATCCTATCCTCTATCCTATCCTATCCTCTATCCTATCCTATCCTCTATCCTATCCTATCCTCTATCCTATCCCATCTTCTATCCTATTCTATCCTCTATCCTATCAAATCCCCTATCCTATCCTCTGTCCTATCCTATCCTCTATCCTATCCTCTATCCTATCCTATCCTCTATCCTATCGTATCCTCTATCCTAACCTATTCTCTATCCTATCCTCTATCCTATCCTCTACCCTATCCTATCCTCTATCCTATCCTATCCTCTATCCTATCCTCTACCCTATCCTATTCCTCTATCCTATCCTATCCTCTATCCTATCCTATCCTCTATCCTATCCTATCCTCTATCCTATCCTATCCTCTATCCTATCCTATCCTCTATCCTATCCTATCCTCTATCCTATCCTATTCTCTATCCTATCCTATCGTCTATCCTATCCTCTATCCTATCCTGTCGTCTATCCTATCCTCTATCCTATCCTATCCTCTATCCTATCCTATCCTCTATCCTCTATCCTATCCTATCCTCTATCCTAACCTATTCTCTATCCTATCCTCTATCCTATCCTCTATCCTATCCTATCCTCTATCCTATCCTATCCTCTATCCTATCCTATCCTCTATCCTATCGTATCCTCTATCCTAACCTATTCTCTATCCTATCCTCTATCCTATCCTCTACCCTATCCTATCCTCTATCCTATCCTATCCTCTATCCTATCCTATCCTCTATCCTATCCTATCCTCTATCCTATCCTATCCTCTATCCTATCCTATCCTCTATCCTATCCTATCCTCTATCCTATCCTATCCTCTATCCTATCCTATCCTCTATCCTATCCTGTCGTCTATCCTATCCTGTATCCTATCCTATCCTCTATCCTATCCTATCCTCTATCCTATCCTATCCTCTATCCTATCCTATCGTCTATCCTATCCTCTATCCTATCCTGTCGTCTATCCTATCCTGTCGTCTATCCTATCCTCTATCCTATCCTATCCTCTATCCTATCCTATCCTCTATCCTATCCTATCCTCTATCCTATCCCATCTTCTATCCTATTCTATCCTCTATCCTATCAAATCCCCTATCCTATCCTCTGTCCTATCCTATCCTCTATCCTATCCTATCCTCTATCCTATCAAATCCCCTATCCTATCCTCTATCCTATCAAATCCCCTATCCTATCCTCTATCCTATCCTATCCTCTATCCTATCCTATGCTCTATCCTATCCTATCCCCTATCATATCCTATCCTCTATCCTATCCTATTCTCTATCCTATCCTATCCTCTATCCTATCCTCTATCCTATCCTATCCTCTATTCTATCCTATCGTCTATCCTATCCTCTATCCTATCCTATCCTCTATCCTATCCTATCCTCTATCCTATCCTATCCTCTATCCTATCCTATCCTCTATCCTATCCTATCCTATCCTCTATCCTATCATATCCTCTATCCTATAATATCCTCTATCCCTATCCCATCTTCTATCCTATCCTATCCTCTATCTTATCAAATCCCCTATCCTATCCTCTGTCCTATCCTATCCTCTATCCTATCCTATCCTCTATCCTATCAAATCCCCTATCCTATCAAATCCCCTATCCTATCCTCTATCCTATCCTATCCTCTATCCTATCCTATCGCTCTATCCTATCCTCTATCCTATCCTATGCTCTATCCTATCCTATCCCCTATCATATCCTATCCTCTATCCTATCCTATTCTCTATCCTATCCTATCCTCTATCATATCCTCTATCCTATCCTCTATCCTATCCTCTATCCTATCCTCTATCCTATCCTATCCTCTAATCTATCCTATCGTCTATCCTATCCTCTATCCTATCCTATCCTCTATCCTATCCTATCCTCTATCCTATCCTATCCTCTATCCTATCCTCTATCCTATCCTATCCTATCCTCTATCCTATCCTATCTTCTATCCTATCCTATCCTCTATCCTATCATATCCTCTATCCTATCCTATCTTCTGTCCTATCCTATCATATCCTCTATCCTATCCTATCGTCTATCCTATCCTCTTTCCTATCCTATCCTCTATCCTATCAAATCCCCTATCCTATCCTCTATCCTATCCTATCATCTATCCTCTATCCTATCCTCTATCCTATCCTATCCTCTATCCTATCCTATCCTCTATCCTATCCCATCTTCTATCCTATCCTATCCTCTATCCTATCAAATCCCCTATCCTATCCTCTGTCCTATCCTATCATCTATCCTATCCTATCCTCTATCCTATCAAATCCCCTATCCTATCAAATCCCTATCCTATCCTCTATCCTATCCTATCGTCTATCCTATCCTATCCTCTATCCTATCCTATCCTCTATCCTATCCTATCCTCTATCCTATCCTATCCTCTATCCTATCCTATCCTCTATCCTATCCTATCCTCTATCCTATCCTATCGTCTATCCTATCCTCTATCCTATCCTGTCGTCTATCCTATCCTCTATCCTATCCTATCCTCTATCCTATCCTATCCTCTATCCTATCCTATCCTCTATCCTATCCCATCTTCTATCCTATCCTATCCTCTATCCTATCAAATCCCCTACCCTATCCTCTGTCCTATCCTATCCTCTATCCTATCCTATCCTCTATCCTATCAAATCCCCTATCCTATCCTCTATCCTATCAAATCCCCTATCCTATCCTCTATCCTATCCTATTATCTATCCTATCCTCTATCCTATCAAATCCCCTATCCTATCCTCTATCCTATCCTATCCTCTATCCTATCCTATCCTCTATCCTATCCTATGCTCTATCCTATCCTATCCCCTATCATATCCTATCCTCTATCCTCTCCTATTCTCTATCCTATCCTATCCTCTATCCTATCCTCTATCCTATCCTATCCTCTATTCTATCCTATCGTATATCCTATCCTCTATCCTATCCTATCCTCTATCCTATCCTATCCTCTATCCTATCCTATCCTCTATCCTATCATATCCTCTATCCTATAATATCCTCTATCCTATCATATCCTCTATCCTATCCTATCTTCTGTCCCATCCTATCCTCTATCCTATCAAATCCCCTATCCTATCCTCTATCCTATCCTATCCTCTATCCTATCCTATCTTCTATCCTATCCTCTTTCCTATCCTATCCTCTATCATATCAAATCCCCTATCCTATCCTCTATCCTATCCTATCATCTATCCTCTATCCTATCCTCTATCCTATCCTATCCTCTATCCTATCCTATCGTCTATCCTATCCTCTATCCTATCCTATCCTCTATCCTATCCTATCCTCTATCCTATCCTATCCTCTATCCTATCCTCTATCCTATCCTCTATCCTATCCTCTATCCCATCCTATCCTCTAATCTATCCTATCGTCTATCCTATCCTCTATCCTATCCTATCCTCTATCCTATCCTCTATCCTATCCTGTCGTCTATCCTATCCTCTATCCTATCCTATCCTCTATCCCATCCTATCCTCTATCCTATCCTATCCTCTATCCTATCCCATCTTCTATCCTATCCTATCCTCTATCCTATCAAATCCCCTATCCTATCCTCTGTCCTATCCTATCCTCTATCCTATCCTATCCTCTATCCTATCCTCTATCCTATCTCTATCCTATCCTATCCTCTATCCTATCAAATCCCCTATCCATCCTCTATCCTCTATCTATCCTATCCTCTATCCTATCCTCCTCTAACCTATCCTATCCTCTATCCTATCCTATCCTCTATCCTAACCTATTCTCTATCCTATCCTCTATCCTATCCTCTACCCTATCCTATCCTCTATCCTATCCTATCCTCTATCCTATCCTATCCTCTATCCTATCCTGTCGTCTATCCTATCCTGTATCCTATCCTATCCTCTATCCTATCCTATCGTCTATCCTATCCTATCCTCTATCCTATCCTATCCTCTATCCTATCCTATCCTCTATCCTATCCTATCCTCTATCCTATCCTATCGTCTATCCTATCCTCTATCCTATCCTGTCGTCTATCCTATCCTCTATCCTATCCTATCCTCTATCCTATCCTATCCTCTATCCTATCCCATCTTCTATCCTATCCTATCCTCTATCCTATCAAATCCCCTATCCTATCCTCTGTCCTATCCTATCCTCTATCCTATCCTATCCTCTATCCTATCAAATCCCCTATCCTATCCTCTATCCTATCAAATCCCCTATCCTATCCTCTATCCTATCCTATCCTCTATCCTATCCTATCCTCTATCCTATCCTATCCTCTATCCTATCCTATGCTCTATCCTATCCTATCCCGTATCATATCCTATCCTCTATCCTATCCTATTCTCTATCCTATCCTATCCTCTATCCTATCCTCTATCCTATCCTATCCTCTATTCTATCCTATCGTCTATCCTATCCTCTATCTATCCTATCCTCTATCCTATCCTATCCTCTATCCTATCCTATCCTATCCTCTATCCTATCCTATCTTCTATCCTATCCTATCCTCTATCCTATCATATCCTCTATCCTATAATATCCTCTATCCTATCCTATCCTCTATCCTATCCTATCTTCTGTCCTATCCTATCCTCTATCCTATCAAATCCCCTATCCTATCCTCTATCCTATCCTATACTCTATCCTATCCTATCGTCTATCCTATCCTCTATCCTATCCTATCCTCTATCCTATCCTATCGTCTATCCTATCCTATCCTCTATCCTATCATATCCTCTATCCTATAATATCCTCTATCCTATCCTATCCCCTATCCAATGCTCTATCCATCCTATCCTCTATCCTATCCTATCCTATCCTCTATCCTATCCTATCCTCTATCCTATCCTATCCTCTATCCTATCCTATCCTCTATCCTCTATCCTCTATCCTCTATCCTATCCTCTATCCTATCCTATCGTCTATCCTATCCTCTATCCTATCCTATCCTCTATCCTATCCTATCCTCTATCCTATCCTGTCGTCTATCCTATCCTCTATCCTATCCTATCCTCTATCCTATCCTATCCTCTATCCTATCCTGTCGTCTATCCTATCCTCTATCCTATCCTATCCTCTATCCTATCCTATCCTCTATCCTATCCTATCCTCTATCCTATCCTATCCTCTATCCTATCCTATCCTCTATCCTATCCTATCCTCTATCCTATCCTATCCTCTATCCTATCCTATCCTCTATCCTATCCTATCCTCTATCCTATCCTATCCTCTATCCTATCCTATCGTCTATCCTATCCTCTATGGTATCCTGTCGTCTATCCTATCCTCTATCCTATCCTATCCTCTATCCTATCCTATCCTCTATCCTATCCTATCCTCTATCCTAACCTATTCTCTATCCTATCCTGTATCCTATCCTCTACCCTATCCTATCCTCTATCCTATCCTATCCTCTATCCTATCCTATCCTCTATCCTATCCTGTCGTCTATCCTATCCTCTATCCTATCCTATCCTCTATCCTATCCTATCCTCTATCCTATCCTATCCTATCCTCTATCCTATCCTATCTTCTATCCTATCCTATCCTCTATCCTATCATATCCTCTATCCTATAATATCCTCTATCCTATCCTATCCTCTATCCTATCCTATCCTCTATCCTATCCTATCTTCTGTCCTATCCTATCCTCTATCCTATCAAATCCCCTATCCTATCCTCTATCCTATCCTATACTCTATCCTATCCTATCGTCTATCCTATCCTCTATCCTATCCTATCCTCTATCCTATCCTATCGTCTATCCTATCCTATCCTCTATCCTATCATATCCTCTATCCTATAATATCCTCTATCCTATCCTATCCCCTATCCAATGCTCTATCCCATCCTATCCTCTATCCTATCCTATCCTATCCTCTATCCTATCCTATCCTCTATCCTATCCTATCCTCTATCCTATCCTATCCTCTATCCTCTATCCTCTATCCTCTATCCTCTATCCTATCCTCTATCCTATCCTATCCTCTATCCTATCCTATCGTCTATCCTATCCTCTATCCTATCCTATCCTCTATCCTATCCTATCCTCTATCCTATCCTATCCTCTATCCTATCCTGTCGTCTATCCTATCCTCTATCCTATCCTATCCTCTATCCTATCCTATCCTCTATCCTATCCTATCCTCTATCCTATCCTATCCTCTATCCTATCCTATCCTCTATCCTATCCTATCCTCTATCCTATCCTATCCTCTATCCTATCCTATCCTCTATCCTATCCTATCCTCTATCCTATCCTATCCTCTATCCTATCCTATCCTCTATCCTATCCTATCCTCTATCCTATCCTATCCTCTATCCTATCCTATCGTCTATCCTATCCTCTATGGTATCCTGTCGTCTATCCTATCCTCTATCCTATCCTATCCTCTATCCTATCCTATCCTCTATCCTATCCTATCCTCTATCCTAACCTATTCTCTATCCTATCCTGTATCCTATCCTCTACCCTATCCTATCCTCTATCCTATCCTATCCTCTATCCTATCCTATCCTCTATCCTATCCTGTCGTCTATCCTATCCTGTATCCTATCCTATCCTCTAACCTATCCTATCGTCTATCCTATCCTATCCTCTATCCTATCCTATCCTCTATCCTATCCTCTATCCTATCCTATCCTCTATCCTATCCTATCGTCTATGATATCCTATCCACTATCCTTTCCTATCCTCTATCCTATCCTATCCTCTATCCTATCCTATCCTCTATCCTATCCTCTATCCTATCCTCTATCCTATCCTATCCTCTAATCTATCCTATCGTCTATCCTATCCTCTATCCTATCCTATCCTCTATCCTATCCTATCCTCTATCCTATCCTATCCTATCCTCTATCGTATCCTATCTTCTATCCTATCCTATTCTCTATCCTATCATATCCTCTATCCTATAATATCCTCTATCCTATCATATCCTCTATCCTATCCTATCTTCTGTCCCATCCTATCCTCTATCTATCAAATCCCCTATCCTATCTTATCCTATCCTATCCTCTATCCTATCCTATCTTCTATCCTATCCTCTTTCCTATCCTATCCTCTATCATATCAAATCCCCTATCCTATCCTCTATCCTATCCTATCATCTATCCTCTATCCTATCCTCTATCCTATCCTATCCTCTATCCTATCCTATCGTCTATCCTATCCTCTATCCTATCCTATCCTCTATCCTATCCTATCGTCTATCTATCCTCTATCCTATCCTATCCTCTATCCTATCCTCTATCCTATCCTATCCTCTATTATATCCTATCGTCTATCCTATCCTATCCTCTGTCCTATCATATCCTCTATCCTATAATATCCTCTATCCTATCCTATCCCCTATCCAATGCTCTATCCCATCCTATCCTCTATCCTATCCTATCCTCTATCCTATCCTCTATCCTCTATCCTATCCTATCCTCTATCCTATCCTATCCTCTATCCTATCCTATCCTCTATCCTATCCTATCCTCTATCCTATCCTATCCTCTATCCTATCCTATCCTCTATCCTATCCTATCCTCTATCCTATCCTATCCTCTATCCTATCCTATCCTCTATCCTATCCTATCCTCTATCCTATCCTATCCTCTATCCTATCCTATCCTCTATCCTATCCTATCCTATCCTCTATCCTAACCTATTCTCTATCCTATCCTCTATCCTATCCTCTATCCTATCCTATCCTCTATCCTATCCTATCCTCTATCCTATCCTATCCTCTATCCTATCCTGTCGTCTATCCTATCCTCTATCCTATCCTATCCTCTATCCTATCCTATCCTATCCTATAATATCCTCTATCCTATCCTATCCTCTATCCTATCCCATCTTCTATCCTATCCTATCCTCTATCCTATCAAACCCCTATCCTATCCTCTGTCCTATCCTATCCTCTATCCTATCCTATCCTCTATCCTATCAAATCCCCTACCCTATCAAATCCCCTATCCTATCCTCTATCCTATCCTATCCTCTATCCTATCCTATCGTCTATCCTATCCTCTATCCTATCCTATGCTCTATCCTATCCTATCCCCTAACATATCCTATCCTCTATCCTATCCTATTCTCTATCCTATCCTATCCTCTATCATATCCTCTATCCTATCCTCTATCCTATCCTCTATCCTATCCTCTATCCTATTCTATCCTCTATTCTATCCTATCGTCTATCCTATCCTCTATCCTATCCTATCCTATCGTCTATCCTATCCTCTATCCTATCCTATCCTCTATCCTATCCTATCCTCTATCCTATCCTATCCTATCCCCTATCCTATCCTATCTTCTATCCTATCCTATCCTCTATCCTATCATATCCTCTATCCTATAATATCCTCTATCCTATCCTATCCTCTATCCAATCCTCTATCCTATCCTCTATCCTATCCTATCTTCTGTCCTATCCTATCCTCTATCCTATCAAATCCCCTATCCTATCCTCTATCCTATCCTATCCTCTATCCTATCCTATCCTCTATCCTATCCTATCCTCTATCCTATCCTCTATCCTATCCTATCCTCTATTATATCCTATCGTCTATCCTATCCTATCCTCTATCCTATCATATCCTCTATCCTATAATATCCTCTATCCTATCCTATCCCCTATCCAATGCTCTATCCCATCCTATCCTCTATCCTATCCTATCCTCTATCCTATCCTCTATCCTCTATCCTATCCTATCCTCTATCCTATCCTATCCTCTATCCTATCCTATCGTCTATCCTATCAAATCCCCTATCCTATCCTCTATCCTATCCTATCATCTATCCTCTATCCTATCCTCTATCCTATCCTATCCTATATCCTGTCCTATCGTCTATCCTATCCTCTATCCTATCCTGTCGTATATCCTATTCTCTATCCTATCCTATCCTCTATCCCATCCTATCCTCTATCCTATCCTATCCTCTATCCTATCCCATCTTCTATCCTATCCTATCCTCTATCCTATCAAATCCCCTATCCTATCCTCTGTCCTATCCTATCATCTATCCTATCCTATCCTCTTTCCTATCAAATCCCCTATCCTATCAAATCCCCTATCCTATCCTCTATCCTATCCTATCCTCTATCCTATCCTATCCTCTATCCTATCCTATCTTCTATCCTATCCTATCCTCTATCCTATCCTATCCTCTATCCTATCCTATCCTCTATCCTATCCTATCGTCTATCCTATCCTATCCTCTATCCTATCCTATCCTCTATCCTATCCTATCCTCTATCCTATCCTATCCTCTATCCTATCCTATCCTCTATCCTATCCTATCCTCTATCCTATCCTATCCTCTATCCTATCCTCTATCCTATCCTATCCTCTATTATATCCTATCGTCTATCCTATCCTATCCTCTATCCTATCATATCCTCTATCCTATAATATCCTCTATCCTATCCTATCCCCTATCCAATGCTCTATCCCATCCTATCCTCTATCCTATCCTATCCTCTATCCTATCCTCTATCCTCTATCCTATCCTATCCTCTATCCTATCCTATCCTCTATCCTATCCTATCCTCTATCCTATCCTATCCTCTATCCTATCCTATCCTCTATCCTATCCTATCCTCTATCCTATCCTATCCTCTATCCTATCCTATCCTCTATCCTATAGTATCCTCTATAGTCTATCCTATCCTATCCTCTATCCTAACCTATTCTCTATCCTATCCTCTATCCTATCCTCTATCCTATCCTATCCTCTATCCTATCCTATCCTCTATCCTATCCTATCCTCTATCCTATCCTGTCGTCTATCCTATCCTCTATCCTATCCTATCCTATCCTATAATATCCTCTATCCTATCCTATCCTCTATCCTATCCCATCTTCTATCCTATCCTATCCTCTATCCTATCAAATCCCCTATCCTATCCTCTGTCCTATCCTATCCTCTATCCTATCCTATCCTCTATCCTATCAAATCCCCTACCCTATCAAATCCCCTATCCTATCCTCTATCCTATCCTATCCTCTATCCTATCCTATCGTCTATCCTATTCTCTATCCTATCCTATGCTCTATCCTATCCTATCCCCTAACATATCCTATCCTCTATCCTATCCTATTCTCTATCCTATCCTATCCTCTATCATATCCTCTATCCTATCCTCTATCCTATCCTCTATCCTATTCTCTATCCTATTCTATCCTCTATTCTACCCTATCGTCTATCCTATCCTCTATCCTATCCTATCCTATCGTCTATCCTATCCTATCCTCTATCCTATCATATCCTCTATCCTATAATATCCTCTATCCTATCCTATCCCGTATCCAATGCTCTATCCCATCCTATCCTCTATCCTATCCTATCCTCTATCCTATCCTATCCTATCGTCTATCCTATCCTATCCTCTATCCTATCCCATCTTCTATCCTATCCTATCCTCTATCCTATCAAATCCCCTATCCTATCCTCTGTCCTATCCTATCCTCTATCCTATCCTATCCTCTATCCTATCAAATCCCCTATCCTATCCTCTATCCTCTATCCTATCCTATCCTCTATCCTATCCTATCCTCTATCCTATCCTATCCTCTATCCTATCCTATCCTCTATCCTAACCTATTCTCTATCCTATCCTCTATCCTATCCTCTATCCTATCCTATCCTCTATCCTATCCTATCCTCTATCCCATCCTATCCTCTATCCTATCCTATCCTCTATCCTATCCCATCTTCTATCCTATCCTATCCTCTATCCTATCAAATCCCCTATCCTATCCTCTGTCCTATCCTATCCTCTATCCTATCAAATCCCCTATCCTATCAAATCCCCTATCCTATCCTCTATCCTATCCTATCCTCTATCCTATCCTATCCTCTATCCTATCCTCTATCCTATCCTATCCTCTATTATATCCTATCGTCTATCCTATCCTATCCTCTATCCTATCATATCCTCTATCCTATAATATCCTCTATCCTATCCTATCCCCTATCCAATGCTCTATCCCATCCTATCCTCTATCCTATCCTATCCTCTATCCTATCCTCTATCCTCTATCCTATCCTATCCTCTATCCTATCCTATCCTCTATCCTATCCTATCGTCTATCCTATCAAATCCCCTATCCTATCCTCTATCCTATCCTATCGTCTATCCTATCAAATCCCCTATCCTATCCTCTATCCTATCCTATCATCTATCCTCTATCCTATCCTCTATCCTATCCTATCCTATATCCTGTCCTATCGTCTATCCTATCCTCTATCCTATCCTGTCGTATATCCTATCCTCTATCCTATCCTATCCTCTATCCCATCCTATCCTCTATCCTATCCTATCCTCTATCCTATCCCATCTTCTATCCTATCCTATCCTCTATCCTATCAAATCCCCTATCCTATCCTCTGTCCTATCCTATCATCTATCCTATCCTATCCTCTATCCTATCAAATCCCCTATCCTATCAAATCCCCTATCCTATCCTCTATCCTATCCTATCCTCTATCCTATCCTATCCTCTATCCTATCCTATCCTCTATCCTATCCTATCCTCTATCCTATCCTATCCTCTATCCTATCCTATCCTCTATCCTATCCTATCCTCTATCCTATCCTATCCTCTATCCTATCCTATCCTCTATCCTATCCTATCCTCTATCCTATCCTATCCTCTATCCTATCCTATCCTCTATCCTATCCTATCCTCTATCCTATCCTATCCTCTATCCTATCCTATCCTCTATCCTATCCTCTATCCTATCCTATCCTCTATTATATCCTATCGTCTATCCTATCCTATCCTCTGTCCTATCATATCCTCTATCCTATAATATCCTCTATCCCATCCTATCCTCTATCCTATCCTATCCTCTATCCTATCCCATCTTCTATCCTATCCTATCCTCTATCCTATCAAATCCCCTATCCTATCCTCTGTCCTATCCTATCATCTATCCTATCCTATCCTCTATCCTATCAAATCCCCTATCCTATCAAATCCCCTATCCTATCCTCTATCCTATCCTATCCTCTATCCTATCCTATCCTCTATCCTATCCTATCCTCTATCCTATCCTATCCTCTATCCTATCCTATCCTCTATCCTATCCTATCCTCTATCCTATCCTATCCTCTATCCTATCCTATCCTCTATCCTATCCTATCCTCTATCCTATCCTATCCTCTATCCTATCCTATCCTCTATCCTATCCTATCCTCTATCCTATCCTATCCTCTATCCTATCCTATCCTCTATCCTATCCTATCCTCTATCCTATCCTATCCTCTATCCTATCCTCTATCCTATCCTATCCTCTATTATATCCTATCGTCTATCCTATCCTATCCTCTATCCTATCCTATCCTCTATCCTATCCTATCCTCTATCCTATCCTATCCTCTATCCTATCCTATCCTCTATCCTATCCTATCCTCTATCCTATCCTATCCTCTATCCTATCCTATCCTCTATCCTATCCTATCCTCTATCCTATCCTCTATCCTATCCTATCCTCTATCCTATCCTATCCTCTATCCTATCCTATCCTCTATCCTATCCTATCCTCTATCCTATCCTATCCTCTATCCTATCCTATCCTCTATCCTATCCTATCCTCTATCCTATCCTGTCGTCTATCCTATCCTCTATCCTATCCTATCCTCTATCCTATCCTATCCTATCCTATAATATCCTCTATCCTATCCTATCCTCTATCCTATCCCATCTTCTATCCTATCCTATCCTCTATCCTATCAAATCCCCTATCCTATCCTCTGTCCTATCCTATCCTCTATCCTATCCTATCCTCTATCCTATCAAATCCCCTACCCTATCAAATCCCCTATCCTATCCTCTATCCTATCCTATCCTCTATCCTATCCTATCGTCTATCCTATCCTCTATCCTATCCTATGCTCTATCCTATCCTATCCCCTAACATATCCTATCCTCTATCCTATCCTATTCTCTATCCTATCCTATCCTCTATCATATCCTCTATCCTATCCTCTATCCTATCCTCTATCCTATCCTCTATCCTATTCTATCCTCTATTCTATCCTATCGTCTATCCTATCCTCTATCCTATCCTATCCTATCGTCTATCCTATCCTCTATCCTATCCTATCCTCTATCCTATCCTATCCTCTATCCTATCCTATCCTATCCCCTATCCTATCCTATCTTCTATCCTATCCTATCCTCTATCCTATCATATCCTCTATCCTATAATATCCTCTATCCTATCCTATCCTCTATCCAATCCTCTATCCTATCCTCTATCCTATCCTATCTTCTGTCCTATCCTATCCTCTATCCTATCAAATCCCCTATCCTATCGTCTATCCTATCCTATCCTCTATCCTATCCTATCCTCTATCCTATCCTCTATCCTATCCTATCCTCTATTATATCCTATCGTCTATCCTATCCTATCCTCTATCCTATCATATCCTCTATCCTATAATATCCTCTATCCTATCCTATCCCCTATCCAATGCTCTATCCCATCCTATCCTCTATCCTATCCTATCCTCTATCCTATCCTCTATCCTCTATCCTATCCTATCCTCTATCCTATCCTATCCTCTATCCTATCCTATCGTCTATCCTATCAAATCCCCTATCCTATCCTCTATCCTATCCTATCATCTATCCTCTATCCTATCCTCTATCCTATCCTATCCTATATCCTGTCCTATCGTCTATCCTATCCTCTATCCTATCCTGTCGTATATCCTATTCTCTATCCTATCCTATCCTCTATCCCATCCTATCCTCTATCCTATCCTATCCTCTATCCTATCCCATCTTCTATCCTATCCTATCCTCTATCCTATCAAATCCCCTATCCTATCCTCTGTCCTATCCTATCATCTATCCTATCCTATCCTCTATCCTATCAAATCCCCTATCCTATCAAATCCCCTATCCTATCCTCTATCCTATCCTATCCTCTATCCTATCCTATCCTCTATCCTATCCTATCTTCTATCCTATCCTATCCTCTATCCTATCCTATCCTCTATCCTATCCTATCCTCTATCCTATCCTATCCTCTATCCTATCCTATCCTCTATCCTATCCTATCCTCTATCCTATCCTATCCTCTATCCTATCCTATCCTCTATCCTATCCTATCCTCTATCCTATCCTATCCTCTATCCTATCCTATCCTCTATCCTATCCTCTATCCTATCCTATCCTCTATTATATCCTATCGTCTATCCTATCCTATCCTCTATCCTATCATATCCTCTATCCTATAATATCCTCTATCCTATCCTATCCCCTATCCAATGCTCTATCCCATCCTATCCTCTATCCTATCCTATCCTCTATCCTATCCTCTATCCTCTATCCTATCCTATCCTCTATCCTATCCTATCCTCTATCCTATCCTATCCTCTATCCTATCCTATCCTCTATCCTATCCTATCCTCTATCCTATCCTATCCTCTATCCTATCCTATCCTCTATCCTATCCTATCCTCTATCCTATAGTATCCTCTATAGTCTATCCTATCCTATCCTCTATCCTAACCTATTCTCTATCCTATCCTCTATCCTATCCTCTATCCTATCCTATCCTCTATCCTATCCTATCCTCTATCCTATCCTATCCTCTATCCTATCCTGTCGTCTATCCTATCCTCTATCCTATCCTATCCTCTATCCTATCCTATCCTATCCTATAATATCCTCTATCCTATCCTATCCTCTATCCTATCCCATCTTCTATCCTATCCTATCCTCTATCCTATCAAATCCCCTATCCTATCCTCTGTCCTATCCTATCCTCTATCCTATCCTATCCTCTATCCTATCAAATCCCCTACCCTATCAAATCCCCTATCCTATCCTCTATCCTATCCTATCCTCTATCCTATCCTATCGTCTATCCTATTCTCTATCCTATCCTATGCTCTATCCTATCCTATCCCCTAACATATCCTATCCTCTATCCTATCCTATTCTCTATCCTATCCTATCCTCTATCATATCCTCTATCCTATCCTCTATCCTATCCTCTATCCTATTCTCTATCCTATTCTATCCTCTATTCTACCCTATCGTCTATCCTATCCTCTATCCTATCCTATCCTATCGTCTATCCTATCCTATCCTCTATCCTATCATATCCTCTATCCTATAATATCCTCTATCCTATCCTATCCCGTATCCAATGCTCTATCCCATCCTATCCTCTATCCTATCCTATCCTCTATCCTATCCTATCCTATCGTCTATCCTATCCTATCCTCTATCCTATCCCATCTTCTATCCTATCCTATCCTCTATCCTATCAAATCCCCTATCCTATCCTCTGTCCTATCCTATCCTCTATCCTATCCTATCCTCTATCCTATCAAATCCCCTATCCTATCCTCTATCCTCTATCCTATCCTATCCTCTATCCTATCCTATCCTCTATCCTATCCTATCCTCTATTATATCCTATCGTCTATCCTATCCTATCCTCTATCCTATCATATCCTCTATCCTATAATATCCTCTATCCTATCCTATCCCCTATCCAATGCTCTATCCCATCCTATCCTCTATCCTATCCTATCCTCTATCCTATCCTCTATCCTCTATCCTATCCTATCCTCTATCCTATCCTATCCTCTATCCTATCCTATCGTCTATCCTATCAAATCCCCTATCCTATCCTCTATCCTATCCTATCGTCTATCCTATCAAATCCCCTATCCTATCCTCTATCCTATCCTATCATCTATCCTCTATCCTATCCTCTATCCTATCCTATCCTATATCCTGTCCTATCGTCTATCCTATCCTCTATCCTATCCTGTCGTATATCCTATCCTCTATCCTATCCTATCCTCTATCCCATCCTATCCTCTATCCTATCCTATCCTCTATCCTATCCCATCTTCTATCCTATCCTATCCTCTATCCTATCAAATCCCCTATCCTATCCTCTGTCCTATCCTATCATCTATCCTATCCTATCCTCTATCCTATCAAATCCCCTATCCTATCAAATCCCCTATCCTATCCTCTATCCTATCCTATCCTCTATCCTATCCTATCCTCTATCCTATCCTATCCTCTATCCTATCCTATCCTCTATCCTATCCTATCCTCTATCCTATCCTATCCTCTATCCTATCCTATCCTCTATCCTATCCTATCCTCTATCCTATCCTATCCTCTATCCTATCCTATCCTCTATCCTATCCTATCCTCTATCCTATCCTATCCTCTATCCTATCCTATCCTCTATCCTATCCTATCCTCTATCCTATCCTATCCTCTATCCTATCCTCTATCCTATCCTATCCTCTATTATATCCTATCGTCTATCCTATCCTATCCTCTGTCCTATCATATCCTCTATCCTATAATATCCTCTATCCTATCCTATCCCCTATCCAATGCTCTATCCCATCCTATCCTCTATCCTATCCTATCCTCTATCCTATCCTCTATCCTCTATCCTATCCTATCCTCTATCCTATCCTATCCTCTATCCTATCCTATCCTCTATCCTATCCTATCCTCTATCCTATCCTATCCTCTATCCTATCCTATCCTCTATCCTATCCTATCCTCTATCCTATCCTATCCTCTATCCTATCCTATCCTCTATCCTATCCTATCCTCTATCCTATCCTATCCTCTATCCTATCCTATCCTCTATCCTATCCTATCCTATCCTCTATCCTAACCTATTCTCTATCCTATCCTCTATCCTATCCTCTATCCTATCCTATCCTCTATCCTATCCTATCCTCTATCCTATCCTATCCTCTATCCTATCCTATCCTCTATCCTATCCTGTCGTCTATCCTATCCTCTATCCTATCCTATCCTCTATCCTATCCTCTATCCTATCCTATAATATCCTCTATCCTATCCTATCCTCTATCCTATCCCATCTTCTATCCTATCCTATCCTCTATCCTATCAAATCCCCTATCCTATCCTCTGTCCTATCCTATCCTCTATCCTATCCTATCCTCTATCCTATCAAATCCCCTACCCTATCAAATCCCCTATCCTATCCTCTATCCTATCCTATCCTCTATCCTATCCTATCGTCTATCCTATCCTCTATCCTATCCTATGCTCTATCCTATCCTATCCCCTAACATATCCTATCCTCTATCCTATCCTATTCTCTATCCTATCCTATCCTCTATCATATCCTCTATCCTATCCTCTATCCTATCCTCTATCCTATCCTCTATCCTATTCTATCCTCTATTCTATCCTATCGTCTATCCTATCCTCTATCCTATCCTATCCTATCGTCTATCCTATCCTCTATCCTATCCTATCCTCTATCCTATCCTATCCTCTATCCTATCCTATCCTATCCCCTATCCTATCCTATCTTCTATCCTATCCTATCCTCTATCCTATCATATCCTCTATCCTATAATATCCTCTATCCTATCCTATCCTCTATCCAATCCTCTATCCTATCCTCTATCCTATCCTATCTTCTGTCCTATCCTATCCTCTATCCTATCAAATCCCCTATCCTATCCTCTATCCTATCCTATCCTCTATCCTATCCTATCCTCTATCCTATCCTCTATCCTATCCTATCCTCTATTATATCCTATCGTCTATCCTATCCTATCCTCTATCCTATCATATCCTCTATCCTATAATATCCTCTATCCTATCCTATCCCCTATCCAATGCTCTATCCCATCCTATCCTCTATCCTATCCTATCCTCTATCCTATCCTCTATCCTCTATCCTATCCTATCCTCTATCCTATTCTATCCTCTATCCTATCCTATCGTCTATCCTATCAAATCCCCTATCCTATCCTCTATCCTATCCTATCATCTATCCTCTATCCTATCCTCTATCCTATCCTATCCTATATCCTGTCCTATCGTCTATCCTATCCTCTATCCTATCCTGTCGTATATCCTATCCTCTATCCTATCCTATCCTCTATCCCATCCTATCCTCTATCCTATCCTATCCTCTATCCTATCCCATCTTCTATCCTATCCTATCCTCTATCCTATCAAATCCCCTATCCTATCCTCTGTCCTATCCTATCATCTATCCTATCCTATCCTCTATCCTATCAAATCCCCTGTCCTATCAAATCCCCTATCCTATCCTCTATCCTATCCTATCCTCTATCCTATCCTATCCTCTATCCTATCCTATCCTCTATCCTATCCTATCCTCTATCCTATCCTATCCTCTATCCTATCCTATCCTCTATCCTATCCTATCCTCTATCCTATCCTATCCTCTATCCTATCCTATCCTCTATCCTATCCTATCCTCTATCCTATCCTATCCTCTATCCTATCCTATCCTCTATCCTATCCTATCCTCTATCCTATCCTATCCTCTATCCTATCCTATCCTCTATCCTATCCTATCCTCTATCCTATCCTATCCTCTATCCTATCCTAGCCTCTATCCTATCCTCTATCCTATCCTATCCTCTATTATGTCCTATCGTCTATCCTATCCTATCCTCTATCCTATCATATCCTCTATCCTATAATATCCTCTATCCTATCCTATCCCCTATCCAATGCTCTATCCCATCCTATCCTCTATCCTATCCTATCCTCTATCCTATCCTCTATCCTCTATCCTATCCTATCCTCTATCCTATCCTATCCTCTATCCTATCCTATCCTCTATCCTATCCTATCCTCTATCCTATCCTATCCTCTATCCTATCCTATCCTCTATCCTATCCTATCCTCTATAGTCTATCCTATCCTATCCTCTATCCTAACCTATTCTCTATCCTATCCTCTATCCTATCCTCTATCCTATCCTATCCTCTATCCTATCAAATCCCCTATCCTATCCTCTATCCTATCCTATCATCTATCCTCTATCCTATCCTCTATCCTATCCTATCCTATATCCTGTCCTATCGTCTATCCTATCCTCTATCCTATCCTGTCGTATATCCTATCCTCTATCCTATCCTATCCTCTATCCCATCCTATCCTCTATCCTATCCTATCCTCTATCCTATCCCATCTTCTATCCTATCCTATCCTCTATCCTATCAAATCCCCTATCCTATCCTCTGTCCTATCCTATCATCTATCCTATCCTATCCTCTATCCTATCAAATCCCCTATCCTATCAAATCCCCTATCCTATCCTCTGTCCTATCCTATCATCTATCCTATCCTATCCTCTATCCTATCAAATCCCCTATCCTATCAAATCCCCTATCCTATCCTCTATCCTATCCTATCCTCTATCCTATCCTATCCTCTATCCTATCCTATCCTCTATCCTATCCTATCCTCTATCCTATCCTATCCTCTATCCTATCCTATCCTCTATCCTATCCTATCCTCTATCCTATCCTATATCCTCTATCCTATCCTATCCTCTATCCTATCCTCTATCCTATCCTATCCTCTATTATATCCTATCGTCTATCCTATCCTATCCTCTATCCTATCATATCCTCTATCCTATAATATCCTCTATCCTATCCTATCCTCTATCCTATGCTATCCTCTATCCTATCCTATCCTCTATCCTATCCTATCCTCTATAGTCTATCCTATCCTATCCTCTATCCTAACCTATTCTCTATCCTATCCTCTATCCTATCCTCTATCCTATCCTATCCTCTATCCTATCCTATCCTCTATCCTATCCTATCCTCTATCCTATCCTGTCGTCTATCCTATCCTCTATCCTATCCTATCCTCTATCCTATCCTATCCTATCCTATAATATCCTCTATCCTATCCTATCCTCTATCCTATCCCATCTTCTATCCTATCCTATCCTCTATCCTATCAAATCCCCTATCCTATCCTCTGTCCTATCCTATCATCTATCCTATCCTATCCTCTATCCTATCAAATCCCCTATCCTATCAAATCCCCTATCCTATCCTCTATCCTATCCTATCCTCTATCCTATCCTATCGTCTATCCTATTCTCTATCCTATCCTATGCTCTATCCTATCCTATCCCCTAACATATCCTATCCTCTATCCTATCCTATTCTCTATCCTATCCTATCCTCTATCATATCCTCTATCCTATCCTCTATCCTTTCCTCTATCCTATCCTCTATCCTATTCTATCCTCTATTCTATCATATCGTCTATCCTATCCTCTATCCTATCCTATCCTATCGTCTATCCTATCCTCTATCCTATCCTATCCTCTATCCTATCCTATCCTCTGTCCTATCCTATCGTCTATCCTATCCTCTATCCTATCCTGTCGTCTATCCTATCCTCTATCCTATCCTATCCTCTATCCCATTATATCCTCTATCCTATCCTATCCTCTATCCTATCAAATCCCCTATCCTATCCTCTGTCCTATCCTATCCTCTATCCTATCCTATCCTCTATCCTATCAAATCCCCTATCCTATCCTCTATCCTCTATCCTATCCTATCCTCTATCCTATCCTATCCTCTATCCTATCCTATCCTCTATCCTATCCTATCCTCTATCCTATCCTATCCTCTATCCTATCCTATCCTATCCTCTATCCTATCCTATCCTCTATCATATCCTATCATCTATCCTCTATCGTATCCTATCCTCTATCCTATCCTATCGTCTATCCTATCCTCTATACTATCCTATCCTCTATCCGATCCTATCCTCTATCCTATCCTATCTTCTATCCTATCCTATCCTCTATCCTATCAAATCCCCTACCCTATCCTCTATCCTATCCTATCCTGTATCCTATCCAATCCTCTATCCTATCCTATCATCTATCCTCTATCCTATCCAATCCTCTATCCTAGCCTATCCTCTATCCTATCATATCCTCTATCCTATAATATCCTCTATCCTATCCTATCCTCTATCCAATCCTCTATCCTATTCTATCCTCTATTCTATCCTGTACTGTATCCTATCAAATCCCCTATCCTATCCTCTGTACTATCCTATCCTCTATCCTATCCTATCGTCTATCCTATCGTCTATCCTATCCTATCCTCTATCCTATCCTATCGTCTATCCTATCCTCTATCCTATCCTTTATCCTATCCTATCCTCTATCCCATCCTATTCTCTATCCTATCCTATCTTCTATCCCATCCTATTCTCTATCCTATCCTATCTTCTATCCTATCCTATCCTCTATCCTATCAAATCCCCTATCCTATCCTCTATCCTATCCTATCCTCTATCCTATCCTCTATCCTATCCTATCCTCTATCCTATCCTATCCCCTATCGTATCCTGTTCTCTATCCTATCCAATCCCCTATCCTATCCTCTATCCTATTCTATCGCCTAAGATATCGTATCCTCTATCCTATCCTGTCCTCTATCCTATCCTATCCTCTATCCTATCCTATCCTCTATCCTATCCTCAATCCTATCCTTTCCTGTATCCTATCTAATACTCTATCCTATCCTATCCTCTATCCTATCCTGTCCTCTATCCTATCCTATCGTCTATCCTATCCTCTATCCTATCCTATCCTGTATCCTATCCAATGCTCTATCCTATCCTATCATCTATCCTCTATCCTATCCAATCCTCTATCCTATCCTATCCTCTATCCTATCCTATCCTCTATCCTATAATATCTACTATCCTATCCTATAGTCTATCCTATCCTATCCTCTATCCTATCCTAGCATCTATCCTATCCTATCCTCTATCCTATAATATCTACTATCCTATCCTATCCTCTATCCTATCCTATCCTCTATCCTATCCTATCGTCTATCCTATCCTCTATCCTATCCTATCCTCTATCCTATCCTATCCTCTATCCTATCCTATCGTCTATCCTCTCCTAGCCTCTATCCTATCCTATCCTCTATAGTATCCTATCCTCTATCCTATCCTATCCTATCTTCTATCCTACCCTATCCTATCCTCTATCCTAACCTATTCTCTATCCTATCCTCTATCCTATCCTCTATCCTATCCTCTATCCTATCCTATCCTCTATCCTATCCTATCCTCTATCCCATCCTATCCTCTATCCTATCCTATCCTCTATCCTATCCCATCTTCTATCCTATCCTATCCTCTATCCTATCAAATCCCCTATCCTATCCTCTGTCCTATCCTATCCTCTATCCTATCAAATCCCCTATCCTATCAAATCCCCTATCCTATCCTCTATCCTATCCTATCCTCTATCCTATCCTATCCTCTATCCTATCCTCTATCCTATCCTATCCTCTATTATATCCTATCGTCTATCCTATCCTATCCTCTATCCTATCATATCCTCTATCCTATAATATCCTCTATCCTATCCTATCCCCTATCCAATGCTCTATCCCATCCTATCCTCTATCCTATCCTATCCTCTATCCTATCCTCTATCCTCTATCCTATCCTATCCTCTATCCTATCCTATCGTCTATCCTATCAAATCCCCTATCCTATCCTCTATCCTATCCTATCATCTATCCTCTATCCTATCCTCTATCCTATCCTATCCTATATCCTGTCCTATCGTCTATCCTATCCTCTATCCTATCCTGTCGTATATCCTATTCTCTATCCTATCCTATCCTCTATCCCATCCTATCCTCTATCCTATCCTATCCTCTATCCTATCCCATCTTCTATCCTATCCTATCCTCTATCCTATCAAATCCCCTATCCTATCCTCTGTCCTATCCTATCATCTATCCTATCCTATCCTCTATCCTATCAAATCCCCTATCCTATCAAATCCCCTATCCTATCCTCTATCCTATCCTATCCTCTATCCTATCCTATCATCTATCCTATCCTATCCTCTATCCTATCCTATCCTCTATCCTATCCTATCCTCTATCCTATCCTATCCTCTATCCTATCCTATCCTCTATCCTATCCTATCCTCTATCCTATCCTATCCTCTATCCTATCCTATCCTCTATCCTATCCTCTATCCTATCCTATCCTCTATTATATCCTATCGTCTATCCTATCCTATCCTCTATCCTATCATATCCTCTATCCTATAATATCCTCTATCCTATCCTATCCCCTATCCAATGCTCTATCCCATCCTATCCTCTATCCTATCCTATCCTCTATCCTATCCTCTATCCTCTATCCTATCCTATCCTCTATCCTATCCTATCCTCTATCCTATCCTATCCTCTATCCTATCCTATCCTCTATCCTATCCTATCCTCTATCCTATCCTATCCTCTATCCTATCCTATCCTCTATCCTATCCTATCCTCTATCCTATCCTATCCTCTATCCTATCCTATCCTCTATCCTATCCTATCCTCTATCCTATCCTCTATCCTATCCTATCCTCTATCCTATCCTGTCGTCTATCCTATCCTCTATCCTATCCTATCCTCTATCCTATCCTATCCTATCCTATAATATCCTCTATCCTATCCTATCCTCTATCCTATCCCATCTTCTATCCTATCCTATCCTCTATCCTATCAAATCCCCTATCCTATCCTCTGTCCTATCCTATCCTCTATCCTATCCTATCTTCTATCCTATCAAATCCCCTACCCTATCAAATCCCCTATCCTATCCTCTATCCTATCCTATCCTCTATCCTATCCTATCGTCTATCCTATCCTCTATCCTATCCTATGCTCTATCCTATCCTATCCCCTAACATATCCTATCCTCTATCCTATCCTATTCTCTATCCTATCCTATCCTCTATCATATCCTCTATCCTATCCTCTATCCTATCCTCTATCCTATCCTCTATCCTATTCTATCCTCTATTCTATCCTATCGTCTATCCTATCCTCTATCCTATCCTCTATCCTATTCTATCCTCTATTCTATCCTATCGTCTATCCTATCCTCTATCCTATCCTATCCTATCGTCTATCCTATCCTCTATCCTATCCTATCCTCTATCCTATCCTATCCTCTATCCTATCCTATCCTATCCCCTATCCTATCCTATCTTCTATCCTATCCTATCCTCTATCCTATCATATCCTCTATCCTATAATATCCTCTATCCTATCCTATCCTCTATCCAATCCTCTATCCTATCCTCTATCCTATCCTATCTTTTGTCCTATCCTATCCTCTATCCTATCAAATCCCCTATCCTATCCTCTATCCTATCCTATACTCTATCCTATCCTATCGTCTATCCTATCCTCTTTCCTATCCTATCCTCTATCCTATCAAATCCCCTATCCTATCCTCTATCCTATCCTATCATCTATCCTCTATCCTATCCTCTATCCTATCCTATCCTCTGTCCTATCCTATCGTCTATCCTATCCTCTATCCTATCCTGTCGTCTATCCTATCCTCTATCCTATCCTATCCTCTATCCCATCCTATCCTCTATCGTATCCTATCCTCTATCCTATCAAATCCCCTATCCTATCCTCTGTCCTATCCTATCCTCTATCCTATCCTATCCTCTATCCTAACCTATTCTCTATCCTATCCTCTATCCTATCCTCTATCCTATCCTATCCTCTATCCTATCCTATCCTCTATCCCATCCTATCCTCTATCCTATCCTATCCTCTATCCTATCCCATCTTCTATCCTATCCTATCCTCTATCCTATCAAATCCCCTATCCTATCCTCTGTCCTATCCTATCCTCTATCCTATCAAATCCCCTATCCTATCAAATCCCCTATCCTATCCTCTATCCTATCCTATCCTCTATCCTATCCTATCCTCTATCCTATCCTCTATCCTATCCTATCCTCTATTATATCCTATCGTCTATCCTATCCTATCCTCTATCCTATCATATCCTCTATCCTATAATATCCTCTATCCTATCCTATCCCCTATCCAATGCTCTATCCCATCCTATCCTCTATCCTATCCTATCCTCTATCCTATCCTCTATCCTCTATCCTATCCTATCCTCTATCCTATCCTATCCTCTATCCTATCCTATCGTCTATCCTATCAAATCCCCTATCCTATCCTCTATCCTATCCTATCATCTATCCTCTATCCTATCCTCTATCCTATCCTATCCTATATCCTGTCCTATCGTCTATCCTATCCTCTATCCTATCCTGTCGTATATCCTATCCTCTATCCTATCCTATCCTCTATCCCATCCTATCCTCTATCCTATCCTATCCTCTATCCTATCCCATCTTCTATCCTATCCTATCCTCTATCCTATCAAATCCCCTATCCTATCCTCTGTCCTATCCTATCATCTATCCTATCCTATCCTCTATCCTATCAAATCCCCTATCCTATCAAATCCCCTATCCTATCCTCTATCCTATCCTATCCTCTATCCTATCCTATCCTCTATCCTATCCTATCCTCTATCCTATCCTATCCTCTATCCTATCCTATCCTCTATCCTATCCTATCCTCTATCCTATCCTATCCTCTATCCTATCCTATCCTCTATCCTATCCTATCCTCTATCCTATCCTATCCTCTATCCTATCCTATCCTCTATCCTATCCTATCCTCTATCCTATCCTATCCTCTATCCTATCCTATCCTCTATCCTATCCTCTATCCTATCCTATCCTCTATTATATCCTATCGTCTATCCTATCCTATCCTCTATCCTATCATATCCTCTATCCTATAATATCCTCTATCCTATCCTATCCCCTATCCAATGCTCTATCCCATCCTATCCTCTATCCTATCCTATCCTCTATCCTATCCTCTATCCTCTATCCTATCCTATCCTCTATCCTATCCTATCCTCTATCCTATCCTATCCTCTATCCTATCCTATCCTCTATCCTATCCTATCCTCTATCCTATCCTATCCTCTATCCTATCCTATCCTCTATCCTATCCTATCCTCTATAGTCTATCCTATCCTATCCTCTATCCTAACCTATTCTCTATCCTATCCTCTATCCTATCCTCTATCCTATCCTATCCTCTATCCTATCCTATCCTCTATCCTATCCTATCCCCTATCCAATGCTCTATCCCATCCTATCCTCTATCCTATCCTATCCTCTATCCTATCCTCTATCCTCTATCCTATCCTATCCTCTATCCTATCCTATGCTCTATCCTATCCTATCCCCTAACATATCCTATCCTCTATCCTATCCTATTCTCTATCCTATCCTATCCTCTATCATATCCTCTATCCTATCCTCTATCCTATCCTCTATCCTATCCTCTATCCTATCCTATCCTATCCCCTATCCTATCCTATCTTCTATCCTATCCTATCCTCTATCCTATCACATCCTCTATCCTATAATATCCTCTATCCTATCCTATCCTCTATCCAATCCTCTATCCTATCCTCTATCCTATCCTATCTTCTGTCCTATCCTATCCTCTATCCTATCAAATCCCCTATCCTATCCTCTATCCTATCCTATACTCTATCCTATCCTATCGTCTATCCTATCCTCTTTCCTATCCTATCCTCTATCCTATCAAATCCCCTATCCTATCCTCTATCCTATCCTATCATATATCCTCTATGCTATCCTCTATCCTATCCTATCCTCTGTCCTATCCTATCGTCTATCCTATCCTCTATCCTATCCTGTCGTCTATCCTATCCTCTATCCTACCCTATCCTCTATCCCATCCTATCCTCTATCCTATCCTATCCTCTATCCTATCCCATCTTCTATCCTATCCTATCCTCTATCCTATCAAATCCCCTATCCTATCCTCTGTCCTATCCTATCATCTATCCTATCCTATCCTCTATCCTATCAAATCCCCTATCCTATCAAATCCCCTATCCTATCAAATCCCCTATCCTATCCTCTATCCTATCCTCTATCCTCTATCCTATCCTATCCTCTATCCTATCCTATCCTCTATCCTATCCTATCCTCTATCCTATCCTATCCTCTATCCTCTATCCTAACCTATTCTCTATCCTATCCTCTATCCTATCCTCTATCCTATCCTATCCTCTATCCTATCCTATCCTCTATCCTATCCTATCCTCTATCCTATCCTGTCGTCTATCCTATCCTCTATCCTATCCTATCCTCTATCCTATCCTATCGTCTATCCTATCCTATCATCTATCCTATCCTATCCTCTATCCTATCCTATCCTCTATCCTCTATCCTATCCTATCCTCTATCCTATCCTATCCTCTATCCTATCCTATCGTCTATCCTATCCTCTATCCTATCCTGTCGTCTATCCTATCCTCTATCCTATCCTATCGTCTATCCTATCCTATCCTCTATCCTATCCTATCGTCTATCCTATCCTCTATCCTATCCTATCCTCTATCCTATCCTATCCTCTATCCTATCCTATCCTCTATCCTATCCTATCCTCTATCCTATCCTATCCTCTATCCTATCCTATCCTCTATCATATCCTATCATCTATCCTCTATCCTATCCTATCCTGTATCCTATCCTGTATCCTATCCAATCCTCTATTCTATCCTATCATCTATCATCAATCCTATATTTTCCTGTATCCTATCCAATCCTCTATCCTATCAAATCCCCTATCCTATCCTCTATCCTATCCTATCCTCTATCCTATCCTATCCCCTATCGTATCCTGTTCTCTATCCTATCCAATCCCCTATCCTATCCTCTATCCTATTCTATCGCCTAAGATATCGTATCCTCTATCCTATCCTATCCTCTATCCTACCCTGTCCTCTATCCTATCCCTATCCTCTATCCTGTCCTCAATCCTATCCTTTCCTGTATCCTATCCAATCCTCTATCCTATCCTATCCTCTATCCTATCCTGTCCTCTATCCTATCCTATCGTCTATCCTATCCTCTATCCTGTCCTATCCTGTATCCTATCCAATGCTCTATCCTATCCTATCATCTATCCTCTATCCTATCCAATCCTCTATCCTATCCTATCCTCTATCCTATCCTATCCTCTATCCTATAATATCTACTATCCTATCCTATCCTCTATCCTATCCTATCCTCTATCCTATCCTAGCATCTATCCTATCCTATCCTCTATCCTATCCTATCGTCTATCCTATCCTCTATCCTATCCTATCCTCTATCCTATCCTATCGTCTATCCTATCCTCTATCCTATCCTATCCTCTATCCTATCCTATCCTCTATCCTATCCTATCGTCTATCCTCCCCTAGCCTCTATCCTATCCTATCCTCTATAGTATCCTATCCTCTATCCTATTCTATCCTATCTTCTATCCTACCCTATCATCTATCCAATCAAATCCCCTATCCTATCCTCTATCCTATCTTATCCTCTATCCTATCCTATCTTCTATCCTATCCTATCATCTATCCTCAATCCTATCCTTTCCTGTATCCTATCCAATCCTCTATCCTATCCTATCCTCTATCCTATCCTGTCCTCTATCCTATGCTATCCTCTATCCTATCCTCAATCCTAACCTATTCTCTATCCTATCCTCTATCCTATCCTATCCTCTATCCTATCCTATCCTCTATCCTATCCTATCCTCTATCCTATCCTATCCTCTATCATATCCTATCATCTATCCTCTATCGTATCCTATCCTCTATCCTATCCTATCGTCTATCCTATCCTCTATACTATCCTATCCTCTATCCGATCCTATCCTCTATCCTATCCTATCCTCTATCCTATCCTATCGTCTATCCTATCGTCTATCCTATCCTATCCTCTATCCTATCCTATCGTCTATCCTATCCTCTATCCTATCCTTTATCCTATCCTATCCTCTATCCCATCCTATTCTCTATCCCATCCTATCTTCTATCCCATCCTATTCTCTATCCTATCCTATCTTCTATCCTATCCTATCCTCTATCCTATCAAATCCCCTATCCTATCCTCTATCCTATCCTATCCTCTATCCTATCCTCTATCCTATCCTATCCTCTATCCTATCCTATCCCCTATCGTATCCTGTTCTCTATCCTATCCAATCCCCTATCCTATCCTCTATCCTATTCTATCGCCTAAGATATCGTATCCTCTATCCTATCCTGCCCTCTATCCTATCCTATCCTCTATCCTATCCTATCCTCTATCCTATCCTCAATCCTATCCTTTCCTGTATCCTATCCAATCCTCTATCCTATCCTATCCTCTATCCTATCCTGTCCTCTATCCTATCCTATCGTCTATCCTATCCTCTATCCTATCCTATCCTGTATCCTATCCAATGCTCTATCCTATCCTATCATCTATCCTCTATCCTATCCAATCCTCTATCCTATCCTATCCTCTATCCTATCCTATCCTCTATCCTATAATATCTACTATCCTATCCTATCCTCTATCCTATCCTATCCTCTATCCTATCCTAGCATCTATCCTATCCTATCCTCTATCCTATAATATCTACTATCCTATCCTATCCTCTATCCTATCCTATCCTCTATCCTATCCTATCGTCTATCCTATCCTCTACCCTATCCTATCCTCTATCCTATCCTATCCTCTATCCTATCCTATCGTCTATCCTCTCCTAGCCTCTATCCTATCCTATCCTCTATAGTATCCTATCCTCTATCCTATCCTCTATCCTATCCTATCCTATCTTCTATCCTACCCTATCATCTATCCAATCAAATCCCCTATCCTATCCTCTATCCTATCTTATCCTCTATCCTATCCTATCTTCTATCCTATCCTATCATCTATCCTCAATCCTATCCTTTCCTGTATCCTATCCAATCCTCTATCCTATCCTATCCTCTATCCTATCCTGTCCTCTATCCTATGCTATCCTCTATCCTATCCTATCCTCTATCCTCCCCTATCGTCTATCCTATCCTCTTTCCTATCCTATCCTCTATCCTATCAAATCCCCTATCCTATCCTCTATCCTATCCTATCATCTATCATCAATCCTATCCTTTCCTGTATCCTATCCAATCGTCTATCCTATCCTATCCTCTATCCTATCCTATCCTATCCTCTATCCTATCCTATCCTCTATCCTATCCTATCCTCTATCCTATCCTATCCCCTATCCTATCCTATCGTCTATCCTATCCTCTATCCTATCCTATCCTCTATCCTATCCTATCCTCTATCCTATCCTATCCTCTATCCTATCCTATCCTCTATCCTATCCTATCCTCTATCCTATCCTATCCTCTATCATATCCTATCATCTATCCTCTATCCTATCCTATCCTCTATCCTATCCTATCGTCTATCCTATCCTATCCTCTATCCTATCCTATCGTCTATCCTATCCTCTATCCTATCCTTTATCCTATCCTATCCTCTATCCCATCCTATTCTCTATCCTATCCTATCTTCTATCCTATCCTATCCTCTATCCTATCAAATCCCCTATCCTATCCTCTATCCTATCCTATCCTCTATCCTATCCTCTATCCTATCCTATCCTCTATCCTATCCTATCCCCTATCGTATCCTGTTCTCTATCCTATCCAATCCCCTATCCTATCCTCTATCCTATTCTATCGCCTAAGATATCGTATCCTCTATCCTATCCTATCCTCTATCCTATCCTATCCTCTATCCTATCCTCAATCCTATCCTTTCCTGTATCCTATCCAATCCTCTATCCTATCCTATCCTCTATCCTATCCTGTCCTCTATCCTATCCTATCGTCTATCCTATCCTCTATCCTATCCTATCCTGTATCCTATCCAATGCTCTATCCTATCCTATCATCTATCCTCTATCCTATCCAATCCTCTATCCTATCCTATCCTCTATCCTATCCTATACTCTATCCTATAATATCTACTATCCTATCCTATTCCCTATCCTATCCTCTGTCCTATCCTATCCTCTGTCCTATCCTATCCTCTGTCCTATCCTATCCTCTATCCTATCCTATCCTCTATCCTATCCTATCCTCTATCCTATCCTATCCTCTATCATATCCTATCCTCTATCATATCCTATCCTCTATCCTATCCTATCCTCTATCCTATCCTATCCTCTATCCTATCCTATCCTCTATCCTATCCTATCCTCTATCCTATCCTATCCTCTATTCTATCCTATCCTCTATCCTATCCTATCCTCTATCCTATCCTATTCTCTATCCTCTATCCTATCCTATCCTCTATCCTATCCTAGCCTATATCCTATCCTATCCTCTATAGTATCCTATCCTCTATCCTATCCTATCCTATCCTCTATCCTATCCTATCCTCTATCCTATCCTATCCTCTATCCTATCCTAGCTTCTATCCTATCCTATCCTCTATCCTATCCTATCGTCTATCCTATCCTCTATCCTATCCTATCCTCTATCCTATCCTATCCTCTATCCTATCCTATCCTCTATCCTATCCTATCGTCTATCCTCTCCTAGCCTCTATCCTATCCTATCCTCTATAGTATCCTATCCTCTATCCTATCCTATCCTATCTTCTATCCTACCCTATCATCTATCCAATCAAATACCCTATCCTATCCTCTATCCTATCTTATCCTCTATCCTATCCTGTCCTCTATCCTATGCTATCCTCTATCCTATCCTCAATCCTAACCTATTCTCTATCCTATCCTCTATCCTATCCTATCGTCTATCCTATCCTCTTTACTATCCTATCCTCTATCCTATCAAATCCCCTATCCTATCCTCTATCCTATCCTATCATCTATACTCTATCCTATCCTCTATCCTATCCTATCGTCTATCCTATCGTCTATCCTATCCTGTCGTCTATCCTATCCTCTATCCTATCCTATCCTCTATCCTATCCTATCCTCTATCCTATCCTATCCTCTATCCTATCCCATCTTCTATCCTATCCTATCCTCTATCCTATCAAATCCCCTATCCTATCCTCTTTCCTATCCTATCCTCTATCCTATCCTATCCTCTATCCTATCAAATCCCCTATCCTATCAAATCCCCTATCCTATCCTCTATCCTATCCTATCCTCTATCCTATCCTATCGTCTATCCTATCCTCTATCCTATCCTATGCTCTATCCTATCCTATCCCCTATCATATCCTATCCTCTATCCTATCCTATTCTCTATCCTATCCTATCCTCTATCATATCCTCTATCCTATCCTCTATCCTATCCTCTATCCTATCCACTATCCTATCCTATCCTCTATTCTATCCTATCGTCTATCCTATCCTCTATCCTATCCTATCCTCTATCCTATCCTATCCTCTATCCTATCCTATACTCTATCCTATCCTATCCTCTATCCTATCCTATCCTCTATCCTATCCTATCCTCTATCCTATCCTATCCTATCCTCTATCCTATCCTATCTTCTATCCTATCCTATCCTCTATCCTATCATATCCTCTATCCTATAATATCCTCCATCCTATCCTATCCTCTATCCAATCCTCTATCCTTTCCTCTATCCTATCCTATCTTCTGTCCTATCCTATCCTCTATCCTATCAAATCCCCTATCCTATCCTCTATCCTATCCTATCCTCTACCCTATCCTATCGTCTATCCTATCCTCTTTCCTATCCTATCCTCTATCCTATCAAATCCCCTATCCTATCCTCTATCCTATACTATCATCTATCCTCTATCCTATCGTCTATCCTATCCTATCCTCTATCCTATCCTATCGTCTATCCTATCCTCTATCCTATCCTGTCGTCTGTCCTATCCTCTATCCTATCCTATCCTCTATCCCATCCTATCCTCTATCCTATCCTATCCTCTATCCTATCCCATCTTCTATCCTATCCTATCCTCTATCCTATCAAATCCCCTATCCTATCCTCTGTCCTATCCTATCCTCTATCCTATCCTACCCTCTATCCTATCAAATCCCCTATCCTATCCTCTATCCTATCCTATCTTCTATCCTATCCTATCCTCTATCCTATCCTATCGTCTATCCTATCCTCTATCCTATCCTATGCTCTATCCTATCCTATCCCCTATCATATCCTATCCTCTATCCTATCCTATTCTCTATCCTATCCTATCCTCTATCCTATCCTCTATCCTATCCTCTATCCTATCCTCTATCCTATCCTATCCTCTATTCTATCCTATCGTCTATCCTATCCTCTATCCTATCCTATCCTCTATCCTATCCTATCCTGTATCCTATCCTAGCATCTATCCTATCCTATCCTCTATCCTATCCTATCGTCTATCCTATCCTCTATCCTATCCTATCCTCTATCCTATCCTATCCTCTATCCTATCCTCTATCCTATCCTATCCTCTATTCTATCCTATCGTCTATCCTATCCTCTATCCTATCCTATCCTCTATCCTATCCTATCCTCTATCCTATCCTATCCTCTATCCTATCATATCCTCTATCCTATAATATCCTCTATCCTATCCTATCCTCTATTCTATCCTATCGTCTATCCTATCCTCTATCCTATCCTATCCTCTATCCTATCCTCTATCCTATCCTCTATCCTATCCCCTATCCTATCCTCTATCCTATCCTATCCTCTATCCTATCCTATCCTCTATCCTATCCTATCCTCTATCCTATCCTATCCTCTATCCTATCCTATCCTCTATCCTATCCTATCCTCTATCAAATCCTATCCTCTATCCTATCCTATCCTCTATCCTATCCTGTATCCTATCAAATCCCCTATCCTATCCTCTATCCTATCCTATCGTCTATCCTATCCTCTATCCTATCCTATGCTCTATCCTATCCTATCCCCTATCATATCCTATCCTCTATCCTATCCTATTCTCTATCCTATCCTATCCTCTATCATATCCTCTATCCTATCCTCTATCCTATCCTCTATCCTATCCTCTATCCTATCCTATCCTCTATTCTATCCTATCGTCTATCCTATCCTCTATCCTATCCTATCCTCTATCCTATCCTATCCTCTATCCTATCCTATCCTCTATCCTATCCTAGCATCTATCCTATCCTATCCTCTATCCTATCCTATCGTCTATCCTATCCTCTATCCTATCCTATCCTCTATCCTATCCTATCGTCTATCCTATCCTCTATCCTATCCTATCCTCTATCCTATCCTATCCTCTATCCTATCCTATCGTCTATCCTCTCCTAGCCTCTATCCTATCCTATCCTCTATAGTATCCTATCCTCTATCCTATTCTATCCTATCTTCTATCCTACCCTATCATCTATCCAATCAAATCCCCTATCCTATCCTCTATCCTATCTTATCCTCTATCCTATCCTATCTTCTATCCTATCCTATCATCTATCCTCAATCCTATCCTTTCCTGTATCCTATCCAATCCTCTATCCTATCCTATCCTCTATCCTGTCCTGTCCTCTATCCTATGCTATCCTCTATCCTATCCTCAATCCTAACCTATTCTCTATCCTATCAAATCCCCTATCCTATCAAATCCCCTATCCTATCCTCTATCCTATCCTATCCTCTATCATATCCTATCGTCTATCGTATCCTCTATCCTATCCTATGCTCTATCCTATCCTATCCCCTATCATATCCTATCCTCTATCCTATCCTATTCTCTATCCTATCCTATCCTCTATCATATCCTCTATCCTATCCTCTATCCTATCCTCTATCCTATCCTCTATCCTATCCTATCCTCTATTCTATCCTATCGTCTATCCTATCCTCTATCCTATCCTATCCTCTATCCTATCCTATCCTCTATCCTATCCTATCCTCTATCCTATCCTATCCTATCCTCTATCCTATCCTATCTTCTATCCTATCCTATCCTCTATCCTATCATATCCTCTATCCTATAATATCCTCCATCCTATCCTATCCTCTATCCAATCCTCTATCCTATCCTCTATCCTATCCTATCTTCTGTCCTATCCTATCCTCTATCCTATCAAATCCCCTATCCTATCCTCTATCCTATCCTATCCTCTACCCTATCCTATCGTCTATCCTATCCTACCCTCTATCCTATCAAATCCCCTATCCTATCCTCTATCCTATCCTATCTTCTATCCTATCCTATCCTCTATCCTATCCTATCCTCTATCCCATCCTATCCTCTATCCTATCCTATCCTCTATCCTATCCCATCTTCTATCCTATCCTATCCTCTATCCTATCAAATCCCCTATCCTATCCTCTGTCCTATCCTATCCTCTATCCTATCCTACCCTCTATCCTATCAAATCCCCTATCCTATCCTCTATCCTATCCTATCTTCTATCCTATCCTATCCTCTATCCTATCCTATCGTCTATCCTATCCTCTATCCTATCCTATGCTCTATCCTATCCTATCCCCTATCATATCCTATCCTCTATCCTATCCTATTCTCTATCCTATCCTATCCTCTATCCTATCCTCTATCCTATCCTCTATCCTATCCTCTATCCTATCCTATCCTCTATTCTATCCTATCGTCTATCCTATCCTCTATCCTATCCTATCCTCTATCCTATCCTATCCTGTATCCTATCCTAGCATCTATCCTATCCTATCCTCTATCCTATCCTATCGTCTATCCTATCCTCTATCCTATCCTATCCTCTATCCTATCCTATCCTCTATCCTATCCTCTATCCTATCCTATCCTCTATTCTATCCTATCGTCTATCCTATCCTCTATCCTATCCTATCCTCTATCCTATCCTATCCTCTATACTATCCTATCCTCTATCCTATCATATCCTCTATCCTATAATATCCTCTATCCTATCCTATCCTCTATTCTATCCTATCGTCTATCCTATCCTCTATCCTATCCTATCCTCTATCCTATCCTCTATCCTATCCTCTATCCTATCCCCTATCCTATCCTCTATCCTATCCTATCCTCTATCCTATCCTATCCTCTATCCTATCCTATCCTCTATCCTATCCTATCCTCTATCCTATCCTATCATCTATCCTATCCTATCCTCTATCAAATCCTATCCTCTATCCTATCCTATCCTCTATCCTATCCTGTATCCTATCAAATCCCCTATCCTATCCTCTATCCTATCCTATCGTCTATCCTATCCTCTATCCTATCCTATGCTCTATCCTATCCTATCCCCTATCATATCCTATCCTCTATCCTATCCTATTCTCTATCCTATCCTATCCTCTATCATATCCTCTATCCTATCCTCTATCCTATCCTCTATCCTATCCTCTATCCTATCCTATCCTCTATTCTATCCTATCGTCTATCCTATCCTCTATCCTATCCTATCCTCTATCCTATCCTATCCTCTATCCTATCCTATCCTCTATCCTATCCTAGCATCTATCCTATCCTATCCTCTATCCTATCCTATCGTCTATCCTATCCTCTATCCTATCCTATCCTCTATCCTATCCTATCGTCTATCCTATCCTCTATCCTATCCTATCCTCTATCCTATCCTATCCTCTATCCTATCCTATCGTCTATCCTCTCCTAGCCTCTATCCTATCCTATCCTCTATAGTATCCTATCCTCTATCCTATTCTATCCTATCTTCTATCCTACCCTATCATCTATCCAATCAAATCCCCTATCCTATCCTCTATCCTATCTTATCCTCTATCCTATCCTATCTTCTATCCTATCCTATCATCTATCCTCAATCCTATCCTTTCCTGTATCCTATCCAATCCTCTATCCTATCCTATCCTCTATCCTGTCCTGTCCTCTATCCTATGCTATCCTCTATCCTATCCTCAATCCTAACCTATTCTCTATCCTATCAAATCCCCTATCCTATCAAATCCCCTATCCTATCCTCTATCCTATCCTATCCTCTATCCTATCCTATCGTCTATCGTATCCTCTATCCTATCCTATGCTCTATCCTATCCTATCCCCTATCATATCCTATCCTCTATCCTATCCTATTCTCTATCCTATCCTATCCTCTATCATATCCTCTATCCTATCCTCTATCCTATCCTCTATCCTATCCTCTATCCTATCCTATCCTCTATTCTATCCTATCGTCTATCCTATCCTCTATCCTATCCTATCCTCTATCCTATCCTATCCTATCCTCTATCCTATCCTATCTTCTATCCTATCCTATCCTCTATCCTATCATATCCTCTATCCTATAATATCCTCCATCCTATCCTATCCTCTATCCAATCCTCTATCCTATCCTCTATCCTATCCTATCTTCTGTCCTATCCTATCCTCTATCCTATCAAATCCCCTATCCTATCCTCTATCCTATCCTATCCTCTACCCTATCCTATCGTCTATCCTATCCTCTTTCCTATCCTATCCTCTATCCTATCAAATCCCCTATCCTATCCTCTATCCTATACTATCATCTATCCTCTATCCTATCGTCTATCCTATCCTATCCTCTATCCTATCCTATCGTCTATCCTATCCTCTATCCTATCCTGTCGTCTGTCCTATCCTCTATCCTATCCTATCCTCTATCCTATCCCATCTTCTATCCTATCCTATCATCTATCCAATCAAATCCCCTATCCTATCCTCTATCCTATCTTATCCTCTATCCTATCCTATCATCTATCCTCAATCCTATCCTTTCCTGTATCCTATCCAATCCTCTATCCTATCCTATCCTCTATCCTATCCTGTCCTCTATCCTATGCTATCCTCTATCCTATCCTCAATCCTAACCTATTCTCTATCCTATCCTCTATCCTATCCTATCCTCTATCCTATCCTATCGTCTATCCTATCCTCTTTCCTATCCTATCCTCTATCCTATCAAATCCCCTATCCTATCATCTATCATCAATCCTATCCTTTCCTGTATCCTATCCAATCGTCTATCCTATCCTATCCTCTATCCTATCCTATCCTATCCTCTATCCTATCCTATCCTCTATCCTATCCTATCCTCTATCCTATCCTATCCCCTATCCTATCCTATCGTCTATCCTATCCTCTATCCTAGCCTATCCTCTATCCTATCCTATCCTAACCTCTATCCTATCCTCTATCCTATCCTACTTTCTATCCCATCCTATCTTCTATCCTATCATATCCTCTATCCTATAATATCCTCTATCCTATCCTATCCTCTATCCAATCCTCTATCCTATCCTATCCCCTATCCTATCCTATCGTCTATCCTATCCCCTATCCTATCCTATCGTCTATCCTATCCTCTTTCCTATCCTATCCTCTATCCTATCAAATCCCCTATCCTATCCTCTATCCTATCCTATCATCTATCATCAATCCTATCCTATCCTATCCTCTATCCTATCAAATCCCCTATCCTATCCTCTATCCTATCCTATCATCTATCCTCTATCCTATCCTATCCTATCCTCTATCCTATCCTATCCTCTATCCTATCCTATCCTCTATCCTATCCTATCCCCTATCTTATCCTATCGTCTATCCTATCCTCTATCCTAGCCTATCCTCTATCCTATCCTATCCTAACCTCTATCCTATCCTCTATCCTATCCTACTTTCTATCCCATCCTATCTTCTATCCTATCATATCCTCTATCCTATAATATCCTCTATCCTATCCTATCCTCTATCCAATCCTCTATCCTATCCTATCCCCTATCCTATCCTATCGTCTATCCTATCCTCTATCCTATCCTATCCTCTATCCTATCCTATCCTCTATCCTATCCTATCCTCTATCCTATCCTATCCTCTATCCTATCCTATCCTCTATCCTATCCTATCCTCTATCATATCCTATCATCTATCCTCTATCGTATCCTATCCTCTATCCTATCCTATCGTCTATCCTACCCTCTATACTATCCTATCCTCTATCCGATCCTATCCTCTATCCTATCCTATCTTCTATCCTATCCTATCCTCTATCCTATCAAATCCCCTACCCTATCCTCTATCCTATCCTATCCTGTATCCTATCCAATCCTCTATCCTATCCTATCATCTATCCTCTATCCTATCCAATCCTCTATCCTAGCCTATCCTCTATCCTATCATATCCTCTATCCTATAATATCCTCTATCCTATCCTATCCTCTATCCAATCCTCTATCCTATTCTATCCTCTATTCTATCCTGTCCTCTATCCTATCCTATCCTCTATCATATCCTATCATCTATCCTCTATCGTATCCTATCCTCTATCCTATCCTATCGTCTATCCTATCCTCTATCCTATCCTATCCTCTATCCTATCCTATCGTCTATCCTATCCTCTATCCTATCCTATCCTCTATCCTATCCTATCGTCTATCCTCTCCTAGCCTCTATCCTATCCTATCCTCTATAGTATCCTATCCTCTATCCTATTCTATCCTATCTTCTATCCTACCCTATCATCTATCCAATCAAATCCCCTATCCTATCCTCTATCCTATCTTATCCTCTATCCTTTCCTATCTTCTATCCTATCCTATCATCTATCCTCAATCCTATCCTTTCCTGTATAATATCCAATCCTCTATCCTATCCTATCATCTATCATCAATCCTATCCTTTCCTGTATCCTATCCAATCGTCTATCCTATCCTATCCTCTATCCTATCCTATCCTATCCTCTATCCTATCCTATCCTCTATCCTATCCTATCCTCTATCCTATCCTATCCCCTATCCTATCCTATCGTCTATCCTATCCTCTATCCTATCCTATCCTCTATCCTATCCTATCCTGTATCCTATCCTATCCCCTATCCTATCCTATCCTCTATCCTATCCTATCCTCTATAGTATCCTATCCTCTATCCTAACCTATCCTATCTTCTATCCTACCCTATCATCTATCCAATCAAATCCCCTATCCTATCCTCTATCCTATCTTATCCTCTATCCTATCCTATCTTCTATCCTATCCTATCATCTATCCTCAATCCTATCCTTTCCTGTATCCTATCCAATCCTCTATCCTATCCTATCCTCTATCCTATCCTGTCCTCTATCCTATGCTATCCTCTATCCTATCCTCAATCCTAACCTATTCTCTATCCTATCCTCTATCCTATCCTATCCTCTATCCTATCCTATCGTCTATCCTATCCTCTTTCCTATCCTATCCTCTATCCTATCAAATCCCCTATCCTATCCTCTATCCTATCCTATCATCTATCATCAATCCTATCCTTTCCTGTATCCTATCCAATCGTCTATCCTATCCTATCCTCTATCCTATCCTATCCTATCCTCTATCCTATCCTATCCTCTATCCTATCCTATCCTCTATCCTATCCTATCCTCTATCCTATCCTATCCCCTATCCTATCCTGTCGTCTATCCTATCCTCTATCCTAGCCTATCCTCTATCCTATCCTACTTTCTATCCCATCCTATCTTCTATCCTATCATATCCTCTATCCTATAATATCCTCTATCCTATCCTATCCTCTATCCAATCCTCTATCCTATCCTATCCCCTATCCTATCCTATCCTCTATCCTATCCTATCCTCTATCCTATCCTATCCTCTATCCTATCCTATCCTCTATCCTATCCTATCCTCTATCATATCCTATCATCTATCCTCTATCGTATCCTATCCTCTATCCTATCCTATCGTCTATCCTACCCTCTATACTATCCTATCCTCTATCCGATCCTATCCTCTATCCTATCCTATCTTCTATCCTATCCTATCCTCTATCCTATCAAATCCCCTACCCTATCCTCTATCCTATCCTATCCTGTATCCTATCCAATCCTCTATCCTATCCTATCATCTATCCTCTATCCTATCCAATCCTCTATCCTAGCCTATCCTCTATCCTATCATATCCTCTATCCTATAATATCCTCTATCCTATCCTATCCTCTATCCAATCCTCTATCCTATTCTATCCTCTATTCTATCCTGTCCTCTATCCTATCCTATCCTCTATCATATCCTATCATCTATCCTCTATCGTATCCTATCCTCTATCCTATCCTATCGTCTATCCTATCCTCTATCCTATCCTATCCTCTATCCTATCCTATCGTCTATCCTATCCTCTATCCTATCCTATCCTCTATGCTATCCTATCCTCTATCCTATCCTATCGTCTATCCTCTCCTAGCCTCTATCCTATCCTATCCTCTATAGTATCCTATCCTCTATCCTATTCTATCCTATCTTCTATCCTACCCTATCATCTATCCAATCAAACCCCCTATCCTATCCTCTATCCTATCTTATCCTCTATCCTATCCTATCTTCTATCCTATCCTATCATCTATCCTCAATCCTATCCTTTCCTGTATCCTATCCAATCGTCTATCCTATCCTATCCTCTATCCTATCCTATCCTATCCTCTATCCTATCCTATCCTCTATCCTATCCTATCCTCTATCCTATCCTATCCCCTATCCTATCCTATCGTCTATCCTATCCTCTATCCTATCCTATCCTCTATCCTATCCTATCCTCTATCCTATCCTATCCCCTATCCTATCCTATCCTCTATCCTATCCTATCCTCTATAGTATCCTATCCTCTATCCTATCCTATCCTATCTTCTATCCTACCCTATCATCTATCCAATCAAATCCCCTATCCTATCCTCTATCCTATCTTATCCTCTATCCTATCCTATCTTCTATCCTATCCTATCATCTATCCTCAATCCTATCCTTTCCTGTATCCTATCCAATCCTCTATCCTATCCTATCCTCTATCCTATCCTGTCCTCTATCCTATGCTATCCTCTATCCTATCCTCAATCCTAACCTATTCTCTATCCTATCCTCTATCCTATCCTATCCTCTATCCTATCCTATCGTCTATCCTATCCTCTTTCCTATCCTATCCTCTATCCTATCAAATCCCCTATCCTATCCTCTATCCTATCCTATCATCTATCATCAATCCTATCCTTTCCTGTATCCTATCCAATCGTCTATCCTATCCTATCCTCTATCCTATCCTATCCTATCCTCTATCCTATCCTATCCTCTATCCTATCCTATCCTCTATCCTATCCTATCCTCTATCCTATCCTATCCCCTATCCTATCCTATCGTCTATCCTATCCTCTATCCTAGCCTATCCTCTATCCTATCCTATCCTAACCTCTATCCTATCCTACTTTCTATCCCATCCTATCTTCTATCCTATCATATCCTCTATCCTATAATATCCTCTATCCTATCCTATCCTCTATCCAATCCTCTATCCTATCCTATCCCCTATCCTATCCTATCGTCTATCCTATCCTCTATCCTATCCTATCCTCTATCCTATCCTATCCTCTATCCTATCCTATCCTCTATCCTATCCTATCCTCTATCCTATCCTATCCTCTATCCTGTCCTATCCTCTATCATATCCTATCATCTATCCTCTATCGTATCCTATCCTCTATCCTATCCTATCGTCTATCCTACCCTCTATACTATCCTATCCTCTATCCGATCCTATCCTCTATCCTATCCTATCTTCTATCCTATCCTATCCTCTATCCTATCAAATCCCCTACCCTATCCTCTATCCTATCCTATCCTGTATCCTATCCAATCCTCTATCCTATCCTATCATCTATCCTCTATCCTATCCAATCCTCTATCCTAGCCTATCCTCTATCCTATCATATCCTCTATCCTATAATATCCTCTATCCTATCCTATCCTCTATCCAATCCTCTATCCTATTCTATCGTCTATTCTATCCTGTCCTCTATCCTATCCTATCCTCTATCATATCCTATCATCTATCCTCTATCGTATCCTATCCTCTATCCTATCCTATCGTCTATCCTATCCTCTATCCTATCCTATCCTCTATCCTATCCTATCGTCTATCCTATCCTCTATCCTATCCTATCCTCTATCCTATCCTATCCTCTATCCTATCCTATCGTCTATCCTCTCCTAGCCTCTATCCTATCCTATCCTCTATAGTATCCTATCCTCTATCCTATTCTATCCTATCTTCTATCCTACCCTATCATCTATCCAATCAAACCCCCTATCCTATCCTCTATCCTATCTTATCCTCTATCCTATCCTATCTTCTATCCTATCCTATCATCTATCCTCAATCCTATCCTTTCCTGTATCCTATCCAATCGTCTATCCTATCCTATCCTCTATCCTATCCTATCCTATCCTCTATCCTATCCTATCCTCTATCCTATCCTATCCTCTATCCTATCCTATCCCCTATCCTATCCTATCGTCTATCCTATCCTCTATCCTATCCTATCCTCTATCCTATCCTATCCTCTATCCTATCCTATCCTCTATCCTATCCTATCCTCTATCCTATCCTATCCTCTATCCTATCCTATCCTCTATCATATCCTATCATCTATCCTCTATCGTATCCTATCCTCTATCCTATCCTATCGTCTATCCTATCCTCTATACTATCCTATCCTCTATCCGATCCTATCCTCTATCCTATCCTATCTTCTATCCTATCCTATCCTCTATCCTATCAAATCCCCTACCCTATCCTCTATCCTATCCTATCCTGTATCCTATCCAATCCTCTATCCTATCCTATCATCTATCCTCTATCCTATCCAATCCTCTATCCTAGCCTATCCTCTATCCTATCATATCCTCTATCCTATAATATCCTCTATCCTATCCTATCCTCTATCCAATCCTCTATCCTATTCTATCCTCTATTCTATCCTGTCCTCTATCCTATCCTATCCTCTATCCTATCCTATCCTCTATCCTATCCTATCCTCTATCCTATCCTATCCTCTATCATATCCTATCATCTATCCTCTATCGTATCCTATCCTCTATCCTATCCTATCGTCTATCCTATCCTCTATCCTATCCTATCATCTATCCTCTATCCTATCCAATCCTCTATCCTATCCTATCCTCTATCCTATCCTATCCTCTATCCTATAATATCTACTATCCTATCCTATCCTCTATCCTATCCTATCCTCTATCCTATCCTAGCATCTATCCTATCCTATCCTCTATCCTATAATATCTACTATCCTATCCTATCCTGTATCCTATCCTATCCTCTATCCTATCCTATCGTCTATCCTATCCTCTATCCTATCCTATCCTCTATCCTATCCTATCCTCTATCCTATCCTATCGTCTATCCTCTCCTAGCCTCCATCCTATCCTATCCTCTATAGTATCCTATCCTCTATCCTATCCTATCCTATCTTCTATCCTACCCTATCATCTATCCAATCAAATCCCCTATCCTATCCTCTATCCTATCTTATCCTCTATCCTATCCTATCTTCTATCCTATCCTATCATCTATCCTCAATCCTATCCTTTCCTGTATCCTATCCAATCCTCTATCCTATCCTATCCTCTATCCTATCCTGTCCTCTATCCTATGCTATCCTCTATCCTATCCTCAATCCTAACCTATTCTCTATCCTATCCTCTATCCTATCCTATCCTCTATCCTATCCTATCGTCTATCCTATCCTCTTTCCTATCCTATCCTCTATCCTATCAAATCCCCTATCCTATCCTCTATCCTATCCTATCATCTATCATCAATCCTATCCTTTCCTGTATCCTATCCAATCGTCTATCCTATCCTATCCTCTATCCTATCCTATCCTATCCTCTATCCTATCCTATCCTCTATCCTATCCTATCCCCTATCCTATCCCATCCCCTATCCTATCCTATCGTCTATCCTATCCTCTATTATATCCTATCCTCTATCCTATCCTATCCTCTATCCTATCCTATCCTCTATCCTATCCTATCCTCTCTCCTATCCTATCCTCTATCCTATCCTATCCTCTATCCTATCCTATCCTCTATCATATCCTATCATCTATCCTCTATCCTATCCTATCCTCTATCCTATCCTATCCTCTATCATATCCTATCATCTATCCTCTATCCTATCCTATCCTCTATCCTATCCTATCGTCTATCCTATCCTCTATACTATCCTATCCTCTATCCTATCCTATCCTCTATTATATCCTATCTTCTATCCTATCCTATCCTCTATCCTATCAAATCCCCTACCCTATCCTCTATCCTATCCTATCCTCTATCCAATCCTCCATCCTATTCTATCCTCTATTCTATCCTGTCCTGTATCCTATCAAATCCCCTATCCTATCCTCTGTACTATCCTATCCTCTATCCTATCCTATCGTCTATCCTATCGTCTATCCTATCCTATCCTCTATCCTATCCTATCGTCTATCCTATCCTCTATCCTATCCTTTATCCTATCCTATCCTCTATCCCATCCTATTCTCTATCCTATCCTATCTTCTATCCTATCCTATCCTCTATCCTATCAAATCACCTATCCTATCCTCTATCCTATCCTATCCTCTATCCTATCCTCTATCCTATCCTATCCTCTATCCTATCCTATCCCCTATCGTATCCTGTTCTCTATCCTATCCAATCCCCTATCCTATCCTCTATCCTATTCTATCGCCTAAGATATCGTATCCTCTATCCTATCCAATCCTCTATCCTATCCTATCCTCTATCCCATCCTGTCCTCTATCCTATCCTATCGTCTATCCTATCCTCTATCCTATCCTATCCTGTATCCTATCCCATGCTCTATCCTATCCTATCATCTATCCTCTATCCTATCCAATCCTCTATCCTATCCTATCCTCTATCCTATCCTATACTCTATCCTATAATATCTACTATCCTATCCTATCCCCTATCCTATCCTCTGTCCTATCCTATCCTCTGTCCTATCCTATCCTCTATCCTATCCTATCCTCTATCCTATCCTATCCTCTATCCTATCCTATCCTCTATCATATCCTATCCTCTATCATATCCTATCCTCTATCCTATCCTATCCTCTATCCTATCCTATCCTCTATCCTATCCTATCCTCTATCCTATCATATCCTCTATCCTATCCTATCCTCTATCCTATCCTATCCTCTATCCTCTATCCTCTATCCTATCCTATCCTCTATCCTATCCTAGCTTCTATCCTATTGTATCCTCTATCCTATCCTATCGTCTATCCTATCCTCTATCCTATCCTATCCTCTATCCTATCCTATCGTCTATCCTATCCTCTATCCTATCCTATCCTCTATCCTATCCTATCCTCTATCCTATCCTATCCTCTATCCTATCCTATCCTCTATCCTATCCTATCGTCTATCCTCTCCTAGCCTCTATCCTATCCTATCCTCTATAGTATCCTATCCTCTATCCTATCCTATCCTATCTTCTATCCTACCCTATCATCTATCCAATCAAATCCCCTATCCTATCCTCTATCCTATCTTATCCTCTATCCTATCCTATCTTCTATCCTATCCTATCATCTATCCTCAATCCTATCCTTTCCTGTATCCTATCCAATCCTCTATCCTATCCTATCCTCTATCCTATCCTGTCCTCTATCCTATGCTATCCTCTATCCTATCCTCAATCCTAACCTATTCTCTATCCTATCCTCTATCCTATCCTATCCTCTATCCTATCCTATCGTCTATCCTATCCTCTTTCCTATCCTATCCTCTATCCTATCAAATCCCCTATCCTATCCTCTATCCTATCCTATCATCTATCATCAATCCTATCCTTTCCTGTATCCTATCCAATCGTCTATCCTATCCTATCCTCTATCCTATCCTATCCTATCCTCTATCCTATCCTATCCTCTATCCTATCCTATCCTCTATCCTATCCTATCCCCTATCCTATCCTATCGTCTATCCTATCCTCTATCCTATCCTATCCTCTATCCTATCCTATCCTCTATCCTATCCTATCCTCTATCCTATCCTATCCTCTATCCTATCCTATCCTCTATCCTATCCTATCCTCTATCCTATCCTATCCTCTATCATATCCTATCATCTATCCTCTATCCTATCCTATCCTCTATCCTATCCTATCGTCTATCCTATCCTCTATACTATCCTATCCTCTATCCTATCCTATCCTCTATTATATCCTATCTTCTATCCTATCCTATCCTCTATCCTATCAAATCCCCTACCCTATCCTCTATCCTATCCTATCCTGTATCCTATCCAATCCTCTATCCTATCCTATCATCTATCCTCTATCCTATCCAATCCTCTATCCTATCCTATCCTCTATCCAATCCTCCATCCTATTCTATCCTCTATTCTATCCTGTCCTGTATCCTATCAAATCCCCTATCCTATCCTCTGTACTATCCTATCCTCTATCCTATCCTATCGTCTATCCTATCGTCTATCCTATCCTATCCTCTATCCTATCCTATCGTCTATCCTATCCTCTATCCTATCCTTTATCCTATCCTATCCTCTATCCCATCCTATTCTCTATCCTATCCTATCTTCTATCCTATCCTATCCTCTATCCTATCAAATCACCTATCCTATCCTCTATCCTATCCTATCCTCTATCCTATCCTCTATCCTATCCTATCCTCTATCCTATCCTATCCCCTATCGTATCCTGTTCTCTATCCTATCCAATCCCCTATCCTATCCTCTATCCTATTCTATCGCCTAAGATATCGTATCCTCTATCCTATCCAATCCTCTATCCTATCCTATCCTCTATCCCATCCTGTCCTCTATCCTATCCTATCGTCTATCCTATCCTCTATCCTATCCTATCCTGTATCCTATCCCATGCTCTATCCTATCCTATCATCTATCCTCTATCCTATCCAATCCTCTATCCTATCCTATCCTCTATCCTATCCTATACTCTATCCTATAATATCTTCTATCCTATCCTATCATCTATCCTCAATCCTATCCTTTCCTGTATCATATCCAATCCTCTATCCTATCCTATCCTCTATCCTATCCTGTCCTCTATCCTATGCTATCCTCTATCCTATCCTCAATCCTAACCTATTCTCTATCCTATCCTCTATCCTATCCTATCGTCTATCCTATCCTCTTTCCTATCCTATCCTCTATCCTATCACATCCCCTATCCTATCCTCTATCCTATCCTATCATCTATACTCTATCCTATCCTCTATCCTATCCTATCGTCTATCCTATCGTCTATCCTATCCTGTCGTCTATCCTATCCTCTATCCTATCCTATCCCCTATCCTATCCTCTTTCCTATCCTATCCTCTATCCTATCCTATCCTCTATCCTATCAACTCCCCTATCCTATCAAATCCCCTATCCTATCCTCTATCCTATCCTATCCTCTATCCTATCCTATCGTCTATCCTATCCTCTATCCTATCCTATGCTCTATCCTATCCTATCCCCTATCATATCCTATCCTCTATCCTATCCTCTATCCTATCCTTTATCCTATCCTATCCTCTATCCCATCCTATTCTCTATCCTATCCTATCTTCTATCCTATCCTATCCTCTATCCTATCAAATCACCTATCCTATCCTCTATCCTATCCTATCCTCTATCCTATCCTCTATCCTATCCTATCCTCTATCCTATCCTATCCCCTATCGTATCCTGTTCTCTATCCTATCCAATCCCCTATCCTATCCTCTATCCTATTCTATCGCCTAAGATATCGTATCCTCTATCCTATCCAATCCTCTATCCTATCCTATCCTCTATCCCATCCTGTCCTCTATCCTATCCTATCGTCTATCCTATCCTCTATCCTATCCTATCCTGTATCCTATCCCATGCTCTATCCTATCCTATCATCTATCCTCTATCCTATCCAATCCTCTATCCTATCCTATCCTCTATCCTATCCTATACTCTATCCTATAATATCTACTATCCTATCCTATCCCCTATCCTATCCTCTGTCCTATCCTATCCTCTGTCCTATCCTATCCTCTATCCTATCCTATCCTCTATCCTATCCTATCCTCTATCCTATCCTATCCTCTATCATATCCTATCCTCTATCATATCCTATCCTCTATCCTATCCTATCCTCTATCCTATCCTATCCTCTATCCTATCCTATCCTCTATCCTATCATATCCTCTATCCTATCCTATCCTCTATCCTATCCTATCCTCTATCCTCTATCCTCTATCCTATCCTATCCTCTATCCTATCCTAGCTTCTATCCTATTGTATCCTCTATCCTATCCTATCGTCTATCCTATCCTCTATCCTATCCTATCCTCTATCCTATCCTATCGTCTATCCTATCCTCTATCCTATCCTATCCTCTACCCTATCCTATCCTCTATCCTATCCTATCCTCTATCCTATCCTATCCTCTATCCTATCCTATCGTCTATCCTCTCCTAGCCTCTATCCTATCCTATCCTCTATAGTATCCTATCCTCTATCCTATCCTATCCTATCTTCTATCCTACCCTATCATCTATCCAATCAAATCCCCTATCCTATCCTCTATCCTATCTTATCCTCTATCCTATCCTATCTTCTATCCTATCCTATCATCTATCCTCAATCCTATCCTTTCCTGTATCCTATCCAATCCTCTATCCTATCCTATCCTCTATCCTATCCTGTCCTCTATCCTATGCTATCCTCTATCCTATCCTCAATCCTAACCTATTCTCTATCCTATCCTCTATCCTATCCTTTCCTGTATCCTATCCAATCGTCTATCCTATCCTATCCTCTATCCTATCCTATCCTATCCTCTATCCTATCCTATCCTCTATCCTATCCTATCCTCTATCCTATCCTATCCCCTATCCTATCCTATCGTCTATCCTATCCTCTATCCTATCCTATCCTCTATCCTATCCTATCCTCTATCCTATCCTATCCTCTATCCTATCCTATCCTCTATCCTATCCTATCCTCTATCCTATCCTATCCTCTATCCTATCCTATCCTCTATCCTATCCTATCCTCTATCCTATCCTATCCTCTATCATATCCTATCATCTATCCTCTATCCTATCCTATCCTCTATCCTATCCTATCGTCTATCCTATCCTCTATACTATCCTATCCTCTATCCTATCCTATCCTCTATTATATCCTATCTTCTATCCTATCCTATCCTCTATCCTATCAAATCCCCTACCCTATCCTCTATCCTATCCTATCCTGTATCCTATCCAATCCTCTATCCTATCCTATCATCTATCCTCTATCCTATCCAATCCTCTATCCTATCCTATCCTCTATCCAATCCTCCATCCTATTCTATCCTCTATTCTATCCTGTCCTGTATCCTATCAAATCCCCTATCCTATCCTCTGTACTATCCTATCCTCTATCCTATCCTATCGTCTATCCTATCGTCTATCCTATCCTATCCTCTATCCTATCCTATCGTCTATCCTATCCTCTATCCTATCCTTTATCCTATCCTATCCTCTATCCCATCCTATTCTCTATCCTATCCTATCTTCTATCCTATCCTATCCTCTATCCTATCAAATCACCTATCCTATCCTCTATCCTATCCTATCCTCTATCCTATCCTCTATCCTATCCTATCCTCTATCCTATCCTATCCCCTATCGTATCCTGTTCTCTATCCTATCCAATCCCCTATCCTATCCTCTATCCTATTCTATCGCCTAAGATATCGTATCCTCTATCCTATCCAATCCTCTATCCTATCCTATCCTCTATCCCATCCTGTCCTCTATCCTATCCTATCGTCTATCCTATCCTCTATCCTATCCTATCCTGTATCCTATCCCATGCTCTATCCTATCCTATCATCTATCCTCTATCCTATCCAATCCTCTATCCTATCCTATCCTCTATCCTATCCTATACTCTATCCTATAATATCTACTATCCTATCCTATCCCCTATCCTATCCTCTGTCCTATCCTATCCTCTGTCCTATCCTATCCTCTATCCTATCCTATCCTCTATCCTATCCTATCCTCTATCCTATCCTATCCTATCCTCTATCATATCCTATCCTCTATCCTATCCTATCCTCTATCCTATCCTATCCTCTATCCTATCCTATCCTCTATCCTATCATATCCTCTATCCTATCCTATCCTCTATCCTATCCTATCCTCTATCCTCTATCCTCTATCCTATCCTATCCTCTATCCTATCCTAGCTTCTATCCTATTGTATCCTCTATCCTATCCTATCGTCTATCCTATCCTCTATCCTATCCTATCCTCTATCCTATCCTATCGTCTATCCTATCCTCTATCCTATCCTATCCTCTATCCTATCCTATCCTCTATCCTATCCTATCCTCTATCCTATCCTATCCTCTATCCTATCCTATCGTCTATCCTCTCCTAGCCTCTATCCTATCCTATCCTCTATAGTATCCTATCCTCTATCCTATCCTATCCTATCTTCTATCCTACCCTATCATCTATCCAATCAAATACCCTATCCTATCCTCTATCCTATCTTATCCTCTATCCTATCCTATCTTCTATCCTATCCTATCATCTATCCTCAATCCTATCCTTTCCTGTATCATATCCAATCCTCTATCCTATCCTATCCTCTATCCTATCCTGTCCTCTATCCTATGCTATCCTCTATCCTATCCTCAATCCTAACCTATTCTCTATCCTATCCTCTATCCTATCCTATCGTCTATCCTATCCTCTTTCCTATCCTATCCTCTATCCTATCACATCCCCTATCCTATCCTCTATCCTATCCTATCATCTATACTCTATCCTATCCTCTATCCTATCCTATCGTCTATCCTATCGTCTATCCTATCCTGTCGTCTATCCTATCCTCTATCCTATCCTATCCCCTATCCTATCCTCTTTCCTATCCTATCCTCTATCCTATCCTATCCTCTATCCTATCAAATCCCCTATCCTATCAAATCCCCTATCCTATCCTCTATCCTATCCTATCCTCTATCCTATCCTATCGTCTATCCTATCCTCTATCCTATCCTATGCTCTATCCTATCCTATCCCCTATCATATCCTATCCTCTATCCTATCCTATTCTCTATCCTATCCTATCCTCTATCATATCCTCTATCCTATCCTCTATCCTATCCTCTATCCTATCCTCTATCCTATCCTATCCTCTATTCTATCCTATCGTCTATCCTATCCTCTATCCTATCCTATCCTCTATCCTATCCTATCCTCTATCCTATCCTATCCTCTATCCTATCCTATCCTCTATCCTATCCTATCCTCTATCCTATCCTATCCTATCCTCTATCCTATCCTATCTTCTATCCTATCCTATCCTCTATCCTATCATATCCTCTATCCTATAATATCCTCCATCCTATCCTATCCTCTATCCAATCCTCTATCCTATCCTCTATCCTATCCTATCTTCTGTCCTATCCTATCCTCTATCCTATCAAATCCCCTATCCTATCCTCTATCCTATCCTATCCTCTACCCTATCCTATCGTCTATCCTATCCTCTTTCCTATCCTATCCTCTATCCTATCCTATCCTCTATCCTATCCTATCCTCTATCCTATCCTATCCTCTATCCTATCCTATCCTCTATCCTATCCTATCCTCTATCCTATCCTATCCTATCCTCTATCCTATCCTATCTTCTATCCTATCCTATCCTCTATCCTATCATATCCTCTATCCTATAATATCCTCCATCCTATCCTATCCTCTATCCAATCCTCTATCCTATCCTCTATCCTATCCTATCTTCTGTCCTATCCTATCCTCTATCCTATCAAATCCCCTATCCTATCGTCTATCCTATCCTCTTTCCTATCCTATCCTCTATCCTATCAAATCCCCTATCCCATCCTCTGTCCTATCCTATCCTCTATCCTATCCTACCCTCTATCCTATCAAATCCCCTATCCTATCCTCTATCCTATCCTATCCTCTATCCTATCATATCCTCTATCCTATCCTATCCTCTATCCTATCCTATCGTCTATCCTATCCTCTATCCTATCCTATGCTCTATCCTATCCTATCCCCTATCATATCCTATCCTCTATCCTATCCTATTCTCTATCCTATCCTATCCTCTATCCTATCCTCTATCCTATCCTCTATCCTATCCTATCGTCTATCCTATCCTCTATCCTATCCTATGCTCTATCCTATCCTATCCTCTATCCAATCCTCTATCCTATCCTCTATCCTATCCTATCTTCTGTCCTATCCTATCCTCTATCCTATCAAATCCCCTATCCTATCCTCTATCCTATCCTATCCTCAACCCTATCCTATCCTCTATACTATAATATCATCTATCCTAGCCAATCCTCTATCCTATCCTCTATCCTATCCTATTCTCTATCCTATCCTATCCCCTATCGTATCCTGTTCTGTATCCTATCCAATCCCCTATCCTATCCTCTATACTATCCTCTATCCTATCCTATTCTCTATCCTATCCTCTATCCTATCCTATCCCCTATCGTATCCTGTTCTGTATCCTATCCAATCCCCTATCCTATCCTATCCTCTATCCTATCCTATCCTCTATCCTATCCTATCCTCTATCCTATCCTATCGTGTATCCTATCCTATCCTATCCTCTATCCTACCATATCCTCTATCCTATCCTATCGTCTATCCTATCCTATCCTCTATACTATCAAATCCCCTATCCTATCCTCTATCCTATCAAATCCCCTATCCTATCCTCTATCCTATCCTATCCTCTATCCTATCCTATCGTCTATCCTATCCTCTATCCTATCCTATCGTTTATCCTATCCTATCCTCTATCCTATCCTATCGTCTATCCTATCCTCTATCCTATCCTATCCTCTATCCTATAGTATCCTCTTTCCTATCCTATCCTCTATCCTATAGTATCCTCTTTCCTATCCTATCCTCTTTCCTATCCTATCCTCTATCCTATCCTCTATCCTATCCTATGCTCTATCCTATTCTATCCCCAATCATATCCTATCCTCTATCCTATCCTATTCTCTATCCTATCCTCTCCTCTATCCTATCCTCTATCCTATCCTCTATCCTATCCTATCCTCTATTCTATCCTATCGTCTATCCTATCCTCTATCCTATCCTGTCGTCTATCCTATCCTCTATCCTATCCTATCCTCTATCCTATCCTATCCTCTATCCTATCCTACCCTCTATCCTATCAAATCCCCTATCCTATCCTCTGTCCTATCCTATCCTCTATCCTATCCTATCCTCTATCCTATCAAATCCCCTATCCTATCCTCTATCCTATCAAATCCCCTATCCTATCCTCTATCCTATCCTATCATCTATCCTCTATCCTATCCTCTATCCTATCCTATCCTCTATCCTATCAAATCCCCTATCCTATCCTCTATCCTATCAAATCCCCTATCCTATCCTCTATCCTATCCTATCATCTATCCTCTATCCTATCCTCTATCCTATCCTATCCTCTATCCTATCCTATCGTCTATCCTATCCTATCCTCTATCCTATCCTATCCTCTATCCTATCCTATCGTGTATCCTATCCTATCCTATCCTCTATCCTACCATATCCTCTATTCTATCCTATCGTCTATCCTATCCTCTATCCTATCCTGTCGTCTATCCTATCCTCTATCCTATCCTATCCTCTATCCTATCCTATCCTCTATCCTATCCTACCCTCTATCCTATCAAATCCCCTATCCTATCCTCTGTCCTATCCTATCCTCTATCCTATCCTATCGTCTATCCTATCCTCTATCCTATCCTGTCGTCTATCCTATCCTCTATCATATCCTATCCTCTATCCCATCCTATCCTCTATCCTATCCTATCCTCTATCCTATCCCATCTTCTATCCTATCCTATCCTCTATCCTATCAAATCCCCTATCCTATCCTCTGTCCTATCCTATCCTCTATCCTATCCTATCCTCTATCCTATCAAGTCCCCTATCCTATCAAATCCCCTATCCTATCCTCTATCCTATCCTATCCTCTATCCTATCCTATCGTCTATCCTATCCTCTACCCTATCCTATGGTCTATCCTATCCTATCCCCTATCATATCCTATCCTCTATCCTATCCTATTCTCTATCCTATCCTATCCTCTATACTATCCTCTATCCTATCCTCTATCCTATCCTATCCTCTATTCTATCCTATCGTCTATCCTATCCTCTATCCTATCCTATCCTCTATCCTATCCTATCCTCTATCCTATCCTATCCTCTATCCTATCCTATCCTCTATTCTATCCTATCGTCTATCCTATCCTCTATCCTATCCTATCCTCTATCCTATCCTATCGTCTATCCTATCCTCTATCCTATCCTATCCTCTATCCTATCCTATCCTCTATCCTATCCTATCCTCTATCCTATCCTATCCTCTATCCTATCCTATCCTCTATCCTATCCTGTATCCTATCAAATCCCCTATCCTATCCTCTATCCTATCCTATCGTCTATCCTATCCTATACTCTATCCTATCCTATCGTCTATCCTATCGTCTATCCTATCCTCTATCCTATCCTATCCTCAATCCTATCCTATCCTCTATCCTATCCTATCCTCTATCCTATCCTATCTTCTATCCTATCCTATCCTCTAACCTATCAAATCCCCTATCCTATCCTCTATCCTATCCTATCCTGTATCCTATCCAATCCTCTATCCTATCCTATCATCTATCATCAATCCTATCCTTTCCTGTATGCTATCCAATCCTCTATCCTATCCTATCCTCTATCCTATCCTATCCTATCCTCTATCCTATCCTATCCTCTATCCTATCCTCTATCCTATAATATCCTCTATCCTATCAAATCCCCTATCATATCTTCTATCCTATCCTATCCTGTATCCTATCCAATCCTCTATCCTATCCTATCATCTATCATCAATCCTATCCTTTCCTGTATCCTATCCAATCCTCTATCCTATCACATCCCCTATCCTATCCTCTATTATATCCTATCCTGTATCCTATCCTATCGTCTATCCTATCCTCTATCCTATCCTATCCTCTATCCTATCCTATCCTCTATCCTATCCTATCTTCTATCCTATCCTTTCCTCTATCCTATCCTATCCTCTATCCTATCCTATCCTCTATCCTATCCTATCGTCTATCCTATCCTCTATCCTATCCTATCGTGTATCCTATCCTATCCTATCCTCTATCCTACCATATCCTCTATCCTATCCTATCGTCTATCCTATCCTATCCTCTATCCTATCCTATCCTCTATCCTATCCTATCGTCTATCCTATCCTTTATCCTATCCTGTCGTCTATCCTATTCTCTATCCTATCCTATCCTCTATCCTATCCTATCCTCTATCCTATCCTATCCTCTATCCTATCAAATCCCCTATCCTATCCTCTGTCCTATCCTATCCTCTAGCCTATCCTATCCTCTATCCTATCAAATCCCCTATCCTATCCTCTATCCTATCAAATCCCCTATCCTATGCTCTATCCTATACTATCCTCTATCCTATCCTATCGTCTATCCTATCCTCTATCCTATCCTATGCTCTATCCTATTCTATCCCCAATCATATCCTATCCTCTATCCTATCCTATTCTCTATCCTATCCTATCCTCTATCCTATCCTATCGTCTATCCTATCCTCTATCCTATCCTATCCTCTATCCTATCCTATCCTCTATCCTATCCTATCTTCTATCCTATCCTTGCCTCTATCCTATCCTATCCTCTATCCTATCCTATCCTCTATCCTATCCTATCGTCTATCCTATCCTCTATCCTATCCTATCGTGTATCCTATCCTATCCTATCCTCTATCCTACCATATCCTCTATCCTATCCTATCGTCTATCCTATCCTATCCTCTATCCTATCCTATCCTCTATCCTATCCTATCGTCTATCCTATCCTTTATCCTATCCTGTCGTCTATCCTATTCTCTATCCTATCCTATCCTCTATCCTATCAAATCCCCTATCCTATCCTCTGTCCTATCCTATCCTCTATCCTATCCTATCCTCTATCCTATCAAATCCCCTATCCTATCCTCTATCCTATCAAATCCCCTATCCTATGCTCTATCCTATACTATCCTCTATCCTATCCTATCGTCTACCCTATCCTCTATCCTATCCTATGCTCTATCCTATTCTATCCCCAATCATATCCTATCCTCTATCCTATCCTATTCTCTATCCTATCCTCTCCTCTATCCTATCCTCTATCCTATCCTCTATCCTAACCTATCCTCTATTCTATCCTATCCTCTATCCTATCCTATCCTCTATCCTATCCTATCCTCTATCCTATCCTATCCTCTATCCTATCCTATCGTCTATCCTATCCTTTATCCTATCCTATCCTCTATCCTATAGTATCCTCTTTCCTATCCTATCCTCTATCCTATCCTATCCTCTATCCTATCCTATCCTCTATCCTATCATATCCTCTATCCTATCCTATCCTCTATCCTATCCTATCCTCTATCCTCTATCCTATCCTATCCTCTATCCTATCCTAGCTTCTATCCTATCCTATCCTCTATCCTATCCTATCGTCTATCCTATCCTCTATCCTATCCTATCCTCTATCCTATCCTATCGTCTATCCTATCCTCTATCCTATCCTATCCTCTATCCTATCCTATCCTCTATCCTATCCTATCCTCTATCCTATCCTATCGTCTATCCTCTCCTAGCCTCTATCCTATCCTATCCTCTATAGTATCCTATCCTCTATCCTATCCTATCCTATCTTCTATCCTACCCTATCATCTATCCAATCAAATACCCTATCCTATCCTCTATCCTATCTTATCCTCTATCCTATCCTATCTTCTATCCTATCCTATCATCTATCCTCAATCCTATCCTTTCCTGTATCATATCCAATCCTCTATCCTATCCTATCCTCTATCCTATCCTGTCCTCTATCCTATGCTATCCTCTATCCTATCCTCAATCCTAACCTATTCTCTATCCTATCCTCTATCCTATCCTATCGTCTATCCTATCCTCTTTCCTATCCTATCCTCTATCCTATCACATCCCCTATCCTATCCTCTATCCTATCCTATCATCTATACTCTATCCTATCCTCTATCCTATCCTATCGTCTATCCTATCGTCTATCCTATCCTCTATCCTATCCTATCCCCTATCCTATCCTCTTTCCTATCCTATCCTCTATCCTATCCTATCCTCTATCCTATCCTATCCCCTATCATATCCTATCCTCTATCCTATCCTATTCTCTATCCTATCCTATCCTCTATCATATCCTCTATCCTATCCTCTATCCTATCCTCTATCCTATCCTCTATCCTATCCTATCCTCTATTCTATCCTATCGTCTATCCTATCCTCTATCCTATCCTATCCTCTATCCTATCCTATCCTCTATCCTATCCTATCCTCTATCCTATCCTATCCTCTATCCTATCCTATCCTCTATCCTATCCTATCCTCTATCCTATCCTATCCTCTATCCTATCCTATCCTCTATCCTATCCTATCCTATCCTCTATCCTATCCTATCTTCTATCCTATCCTATCCTCTATCCTATCATATCCTCTATCCTATAATATCCTCCATCCTATCCTATCCTCTATCCAATCCTCTATCCTATCCTCTATCCTATCCTATCTTCTGTCCTATCCTATCCTCTATCCTATCAAATCCCCTATCCTATCCTCTATCCTATCCTATCCTCTACCCTATCCTATCGTCTATCCTATCCTCTTTCCTATCCTATCCTCTATCCTATCCTATCCTCTATCCTATCCTATCCTCTATCCTATCCTATCCTCTATCCTATCCTATCCTCTATCCTATCCTATCCTCTATCCTATCCTATCCTCTATCCTATCCTATCTTCTATCCTATCCTATCCTCTATCCTATCATATCCTCTATCCTATAATATCCTCCATCCTATCCTATCCTCTATCCAATCCTCTATCCTATCCTCTATCCTATCCTATCTTCTGTCCTATCCTATCCTCTATCCTATCAAATCCCCTATCCTATCCTCTATCCTATCCTATCCTCTACCCTATCCTATCGTCTATCCTATCCTCTTTCCTATCCTATCCTCTATCCTATCAAATCCCCTATCCCATCCTCTGTCCTATCCTATCCTCTATCCTATCCTACCCTCTATCCTATCAAATCCCCTATCCTATCCTCTATCCTATCCTATCCTCTATCCTATCATATCCTCTATCCTATCCTATCCTCTATCCTATCCTATCGTCTATCCTATCCTCTATCCTATCCTATGCTCTATCCTATCCTATCCCCTATCATATCCTATCCTCTATCCTATCCTATTCTCTATCCTATCCTATCCTCTATCCTATCCTCTATCCTATCCTCTATCCTATCCTCTATCCTATCCTCTATCCTATCCTATCCTCTATTCTATCCTATCGTCTATCCTATCCTCTATCCTATCCTATCCTCTATCCTATCCTATCCTCTATCCTATCCTATCCTCTATCCTATCATATCCTCTATCCTATAATATCCTCTATCCTATCCTATCCTCTATTCTATCCTATCGTCTATCCTATCCTCTATCCTATCCTATCCTCTATCCTATCCTCTATCCTATCCTCTATCCTATCCTATCCTCTATCCTATCCTATCCTCTATCCTATCCTATCCTCTATCCTATCCTATCCTCTATCCTATCCTATCATCTATCCTATCCTATCCTCTATCCTATCCTATCCTCTATCCTATCCTATCCTCTATCCTATCCTATCCTCTATCCTATCCTATCCTCTATCCTATCCTATCATCTATCCTATCCTATCCTCTATCCTATCCTATCCTCTATCCTATCCTATCGTCTATCCTATCCTATCCTCTATCCTATCCTATCGTCTATCCTATCGTCTATCCTATCCTATCCTCTTTCCTATCCTATCCTCTATCCTACCAAATCCCCTATCCTATCAAATCCCCTATCCTATCCTCTATCCTATCCTATCCTCTATCCTATCCTATCCTCTATCCTATCCTATCGTCTATCCTATCCTCTATCCTATCCTATGCTCTATCCTATCCTATCCTCTATCCAATCCTCTATCCTATCCTCTATCCTATCCTATCTTCTGTCCTATCCTATCCTCTATCCTATCAAATCCCCTATCCTATCCTCTATCCTATCCTATCCTCTACCCTATCCTATCGTCTATCCTATCCTCTTTCCTATCCTATCCTCTATCCTATCCTCTATCCTATCCTATGCTCTATCCTATCCTATCCCCTATCATATCCTATCCTCTATCCTATCCTATTCTCTATCCTATCCTATCCTCTATCCTATCCTCTATCCTATCCTCTATCCTATCCTCTATCCTATCCTATCCTCTATTCTATCCTATCGTCTATCCTATCCTCTATCCTATCCTATCCTATCCTCTATCCTATCCTATCCTCTATCCTATCCTATCCTCTATCCTATCCTATCCTCTATCCTATCCTATCCTCTATCCTATCCTATCCTATCCTATCCTCTATCCTATCCTATCTTCTATCCTATCCTATCCTCTATCCTATCATATCCTCTATCCTATAATATCCTCTATCCTATCCTATCCTCTATTCTATCCTATCGTCTATCCTATCCTCTATCCTATCCTATCCTCTATCCTATCCTATCGTCTACCCTATCCTCTATCCTATCCTATCCTCTATCCTATCCTATCCTCTATCCTATCCTATCGTCTACCCTATCCTCTATCCTATCCTATCCTCTATCCTATCCTATCCTCTATCCTATCCTGTATCCTATCAAATCCCCTATCCTATCCTCTATCCTATCCTATCGTCTATCCTATCCTGTACTCTATCCTATCCTGTCCTCTATCCTATGCTATCCTCTATCCTATCCTCAATCCTAACCTATTCTCTATCCTATCCTCTATCCTATCCTATCCTCTATCCTATCCTATCGTCTATCCTATCCTCTTTCCTATCCTATCCTCTATCCTATCAAATCCCCTATCCTATCCTCTATCCTATCCTATCATCTATCATCAATCCTATCCTTTCCTGTATCCTATCCAATCGTCTATCCTATCCTATCCTCTATCCTATCCTATCCTATCCTCTATCCTATCCTATCCTCTATCCTATCCTGTCCTCTATCCTATGCTATCCTCTATCCTATCCTCAATCCTAACCTATTCTCTATCCTATCCTCTATCCTATCCTATCCTCTATCCTATCCTATCCTCTATCCTATCCTATCCTCTATCCTATCCTATCCTCTATCCTATCCTATCCTCTATCCTATCCTATCCTCTATCCTATCCTATCCTCTATCCTATCCTATCCTCTATCATATCCTATCATCTATCCTCTATCCTATCCTATCCTCTATCCTATCCTATCCTCTATCATATCCTATCATCTATCCTCTATCCTATCCTATCCTGTATCCTATCCTGTATCCTATCCAATCCTCTATCCTATCCTATCATCTATCCTCTAACCTATCCAATCCTCTATCCTATCATATCCTCTATCCTATAACATCCTCTATCCTATCCTATCCTCTATCCAATCCTCTACCCTATCCTATCCTCTATTCTATCCTGTCCTGTATCCTAACAAATCCCCTATCCTATCCTCTGTACTATCCTATCCACTATCCTATCCTATCGTCTATCCTATCGTCTATCCTATCCTCTATCCTATCCTATCCTCTGTCCTATCCTATCCTCTATCCTATCCTATCCTCTATCCTATCCTATCTTCTATCCTATCCTATCCTCTATCCTATCAAATCGCCTACCCTATCCTCTATCCTATCCTATCCTCTATCCTATCCTATCCCCTATCGTATCCTGTTCTCTATCCTATCCAATCCCCTATCCTATCCTCTATCCTATCCTATCCTCAACCCTATCCTATCCTCTATACTATAATATCATCTATCCTAGCCAATCCTCTATCCTATCCTCTATCCTATCCTATTCTCTATCCTATCCTATCCCCTATCGTATCCTGTTCTGTATCCTATCCAATCCCCTATCCTATCCTCTATACTATCCTCTATCCTATCCTATTCTCTATCCTATCCTCTATCCTATCCTATCCCCTATCGTATCCTGTTCTGTATCCTATCCAATCCCCTATCCTATCCTATCCTCTATCCTATCCTATCCTCTATCCTATCCTATCCTCTATCCTATCCTATCGTGTATCCTATCCTATCCTATCCTCTATCCTACCATATCCTCTATCCGATCCTATCGTCTATCCTATCCTATCCTCTATACTATCAAATCCCCTATCCTATCCTCTATCCTATCAAATCCCCTATCCTATCCTCTATCCTATCCTATCCTCTATCCTATCCTATCGTCTATCCTATCCTCTATCCTATCCTATCGTCTATCCTATCCTATCCTCTATCCTATCCTATCGTCTATCCTATCCTCTATCCTATCCTATCCTCTATCCTATAGTATCCTCTTTCCTATCCTATCCTCTATCCTATAGTATCCTCTTTCCTATCCTATCCTCTTTCCTATCCTATCCTCTATCCTATCCTCTATCCTATCCTATGCTCTATCCTATTCTATCCCCAATCATATCCTATCCTCTATCCTATCCTATTCTCTATCCTATCCTCTCCTCTATCCTATCCTCTATCCCATCCTCTATCCTATCCTATCCTCTATTCTATCCTATCGTCTATCCTATCCTCTATCCTATCCTGTCGTCTATCCTATCCTCTATCCTATCCTATCCTCTATCCTATCCTATCCTCTATCCTATCCTACCCTCTATCCTATCAAATCCCCTATCCTATCCTCTGTCCTATCCTATCCTCTATCCTATCCTATCCTCTATCCTATCAAATCCCCTATCCTATCCTCTATCCTATCAAATCCCCTATCCTATCCTCTATCCTATCCTATCATCTATCCTCTATCCTATCCTCTATCCTATCCTATCCTCTATCCTATCCTATCGTCTATCCTATCCTCTATCCTATCCTGTCGTCTATCCTATCCTCTATCATATCCTATCCTCTATCCCATCCTATCCTCTATCCTATCCTATCCTCTATCCTATCCCATCTTCTATCCTATCCTATCCTCTATCCTATCAAATCCCCTATCCTATCCTCTGTCCTATCCTATCCTCTATCCTATCCTATCCTCTATCCTATCAAGTCCCCTATCCTATCAAATCCCCTATCCTATCCTCTATCCTATCCTATCCTCTATCCTATCCTATCGTCTATCCTATCCTCTACCCTATCCTATGCTCTATCCTATCCTATCCCCTATCATATCCTATCCTCTATCCTATCCTATTCTCTATCCTATCCTATCCTCTATCCTATCATATCCTCTATCCTATAATATCCTCTATCCTATCCTATCCTCTATTCTATCCTATCGTCTATCCTATCCTCTATCCTATCCTATTATCTATCCTATCCTATCGTCTATCCTATCCTCTATCCTATCCTATCCTCTATCCTATCCTATCCTCTATCCTATCCTATCCTCTATCCTATCCTATCCTCTATCCTATCCTGTATCCTATCAAATCCCCTATCCTATCCTCTATCCTATCCTATCGTCTATCCTATCCTATACTCTATCCTATCCTATCGTCTATCCTATCGTCTATCCTATCCTCTATCCTATCCTATCCTCAATCCTATCCTATCCTCTATCCTATCCTATCCTCTATCCTATCCTATCTTCTATCCTATCCTATCCTCTAACCTATCAAATCCCCTATCCTATCCTCTATCCTATCCTATCCTGTATCCTATCCAATCCTCTATCCTATCCTATCATCTATCATCAATCCTATCCTTTCCTGTATGCTATCCAATCCTCTATCCTATCCTATCCTCTATCCTATCCTATCCTATCCTCTATCCTATCCTATCCTCTATCCTATCCTCTATCCTATAATATCCTCTATCCTATCAAATCCCCTATCATATCTTCTATCCTATCCTATCCTGTATCCTATCCAATCCTCTATCCTATCCTATCATCTATCATCAATCCTATCCTTTCCTGTATCCTATCCAATCCTCTATCCTATCACATCCCCTATCCTATCCTCTATTATATCCTATCCTGTATCCTATCCTATCGTCTATCCTATCCTCTATCCTATCCTATCCTCTATCCTATAGTATCCTCTTTCCTATCCTATCCTCTATCCTATAGTATCCTCTTTCCTATCCTATCCTCTATCCTATCCTATCCTCTATCCTATCCTCTATCCTATCCTATGCTCTATCCTATTCTATCCCCAATCATATCCTATCATCTATCCTATCCTATTCTCTATCCTATCCTCTCCTCTATCCTATCCTCTATCCTATCCTCTATCCTATCCTATCCTGTATTCTATCCTGTCGTCTATCCTATCCTCTATCCTATCCTGTTGTCTATCCTATCCTCTATCCTATCCTATCCTCTATCCTATCCTATCCTCTATCCTATCCTATCCTCTATCCTATCAAATCCCCTATCCTATCCTCTGTCCTATCCTATCCTCTATCCTATCCTATCCTCTATTCTATCAAATCCCCTATCCTATCCTCTATCCTATCCTATCCTGTATCCTATCCAATCCTCTATCCTATCCTATCATCTATCCTCTATCCTATCCAATCCTCTATCCTAGCCTATCCTCTATCCTATCATATCCTCTATCCTATAATATCCTCTATCCTATCCTATCCTCTATCCAATCCTCTATCCTATCCTCTATCCTATCCTATCTTCTGTCCTATTCTACCCTCTATCCTATCAAATCCCCTATCCTATCCTCTATCCTATCCTATCCTCTGTCCTATCCTATCGTCTATCCTATCCTCTATCCTATCCTATCCTCTATCCTATCCTATTATCTATCCTATCCTATCCTCTATCCTATCCTCTATCCTATAGTATCCTCTTTCCTATCCTATCCTCTATCCTATAGTATCCTCTTTCCTATCCTATCCTCTATCCTATAGTATCCTCTTTCCTATCCTATCCTCTATCCTATCCTATCCTCTATCCTATCCTCTATCCTATCCTATGCTCTATCCTATTCTATCCCCAATCATATCCTATCCTCTATCCTATCCTATTCTCTATCCTATCCTCTCCTCTATCCTATCCTCTATCCTATCCTCTATCCTATCCTCTATCCTATCCTATCGTCTATCCTATCCTCTATCCTATCCTGTCGTCTATCCTATCCTCTATCCTATCCTATCCTCTATCCTATCCTATCCTCTATCCTATCCTATCCTCTATCCTATCAAATCCCCTATCCTATCCTCTGTCCTATCCTATCCTCTATCCTATCCTATCCTCTATCCTATCAAATCCCCTATCCTATCCTCTATCCTATCAAATCCCCTATCCTATCCTCTATCCTATCCTATCCTCTATCCTGTCCTATCGTCTATCCTATCCTCTATCCTATCCTATGCTCTATCCTATTCTATCCCCAATCATATCCTATCCTCTATCCTATCCTATTCTCTATCCTATCCTCTCCTCTATCCTATCCTCTCTCCTATCCTCTATCCTATAGTATCCTCTATCCTATCCTATCCTCTATCCTATCCTATCCTAACCTCTATCCTATCCTCTATCCTATCCTATCTTCTATCCTATCCTATCTTCTATCCTATCATATCCTCTATCCTATAATATCCTCTATCCTATCCTATCCTCTATCCAATCCTCTATCCTATCCTCTATCCTATCCTGTCGTCTATCCTATCCTCTATCCTATCCTATCCTCTATCCTATCCTATCCTCTATCCTATCCTATCCTCTATCCTATCAAATCCCCTATCCTATCCTCTGTCCTATCCTATCCTCTATCCTATCCTATCCTCTATCCTATCAAATCCCCTATCCTATCCTCTATCCTATCAAATCCCCTATCCTATCCTCTATCCTATCCTATCCTCTATCCTATCCTATCGTCTATCCTATCCTCTATCCTATCCTATGCTCTATCCTATTCTATCCCCAATCATATCCTATCCTCTATCCTATCCTATTCTCTATCCTATCCTCTCCTCTATCCTATCCTCTCTCCTATCCTCTATCCTATCCTATCCTCTATTCTATCCTATCGTCTATCCTATCCTCTATCCTATAGTATCCTCTATCCTATCCTATCCTCTATCCTATCCTATCCTAACCTCTATCCTATCCTCTATCCTATCCTATCTTCTATCCTATCCTATCTTCTATCCTATCATATCCTCTATCCTATAATATCCTCTATCCTATCCTATCCTCTATCCAATCCTCTATCCTATCCTCTATCCTATCCTATCTTCTGTCCTATTCTACCCTCTATCCTATCAAATCCCCTATCCTATCCTCTATCCTATCCTATCCTCTATCCTATCCTATCGTCTATCCTATCCTATCGTCTATCCTATCCTCTATCCTATCCTATCCTCTATCCTATCCTATCCTCTATCCTATCCTATCCTCTATCCTATCCTATCCTCTATCCTATCCTATCCTCTATCCTATCCTATCCTCTATCCTATCCTATCCTCTATCCTATCCTATCCTCTATCCTATCCTATCCTATCCTATCCTCTATCCTATCCTATCCTCTATCCTATCCTATCCTCTATCCTATCCTATCGTCTATCCTATCCTCTATCCTATCCTATCCTCTATCCTATCCTATCCTCTGTACTATCCTATCCTCTATCCTATCCTATCGTCTATCCTATCGTCTATCCTATCCTCTATCCTATCCTATCCTCAACCCTATCCTATCCTCTATACTATAATATCATCTATCCTAGCCAATCCTGTATCCTATCCTCTATCCTATCCTATTCTCTATCCTATCCTATCCCCTATCGTATCCTGTTCTGTATCCTATCCAATCCCCTATCCTATCCTCTATCCTATCCTCTATCCTATCCTATTCTCTATCCTATCCTCTATCCTATCCTATCCCCTATCGTATCCTGTTCTGTATCCTATCCAATCCCCTATCCTATCCTATCCTCTATCCTATCCTATCCTCTATCCTATCCTATCGTGTATCCTATCCTATCGTGTATCCTATCCTATCCTATCCTCTATCCTATCATATCCTCTATCCTATCCTATCGTCTATCCTATCCTATCCTCCATCCTATCCTATCCTCTATCCTATCCTATCCTCTATCCTATCCTGTCGTTTATCCTATCCTCTATCCTATCCTATCCTCTATCCTATCCTATCCTCTATCCTATCCTATCCTCTATCCTATCCTATCCTCTATCCTATCAAATCCCCTATCCTATCCTCTGTCCTATCCTATCATCTATCCTATCCTATCCTCTATCCTATCCTATCCTCTATCCTATCCTATCCTCTATCCTATCCTATCCTCTATCCTATCCTATCCTCTATCCTATCCTATCCTCTATCCAATCCTCTATCCTATCCTATCCTCTATCCAATCCTCTATCCTATCCTATCCTCTATTCTATCCTGTCCTGTATCCTATCAAATCCCCTATCCTATCCTCTATCCTATCCTATCCTCTATCCTATCCTATCCTCTATCCTATCCTATCCTCTATCCTATCCTATCCTCTATCCTATCCTATCCTCTATCCAATCCTCTATCCTATCCTATCCTCTATCCAATCCTCTATCCTATCCTATCCTCTATTCTATCCTGTCCTGTATCCTATCAAATCCCCTATCCTATCCTCTGTACTATCCTATCCTCTATCCTATCCTATCGTCTATCCTATCGTCTATCCTATCCTCTATCCTATCCTATCCTCAACCCTATCCTATCCTCTATACTATAATATCATCTCTCCTAGCCAATCCTCTATCCTATCCTCTATCCTATCCTATTCTCTATCCTATCCTATCCCCTATCGTATCCTGTTCTGTATCCTATCCAATCCCCTATCCTATCCTCTATCCTATCCTCTATCCTATCCTATTCTCTATCCTATCCTCTATCCTATCCTATCCCCTATCGTATCCTGTTCTGTATCCTATCCAATCCCCTATCCTATCCTATCCTCTATCCTATCCTATCCTCTATCCTATCCTATCGTGTATCCTATCCTATCGTGTATCCTATCCTATCCTATCCTCTATCCTATCATATCCTCTATCCTATCCTATCGTCTATCCTATCCTATCCTCCATCCTATCCTATCCTCTATCCTATCCTATCCTCTATCCTATCCTATCGTCTATCGTATCCTCTATCCTATCCTGTCGTCTATCCTATCCTCTATCCTATCCTATCCTCTATCCTATCCTATCCTCTATCCTATCCTATCCTCTATCCTATCCTATCCTCTATCCTATCAAATCCCCTATCCTATCCTCTGTCCTATCCTATCATCTATCCTATCCTATCCTCTATCCTATCAAATCCCCTATCCTATCCTCTATCCTATCAAATCCCCTATCCTATCCTCTATCCTATCCTATCCTCTATCCTATCCTATCGTCTATCCTATCCTCTATCCTATCCTATGCTCTATCCTATTCTATCCCCAATCATATCCTATCCTCTATCCTATCCTATTCTCTACCCTATCCTCTCCTCTATCCTATCCTCTATCCTATCCTCTATCCTATCCTATCCTCTATTCTATCCTATCGTCTATCCTATCCTCTATCCTATCCTATCCTCTATCCTATCCTATCCTCTATCCTATCCTATCTTCTATCCTATCCTATCCTCTATCCTATCAAATCCCCTATCCTATCCTCTATCCTATCCTATCCTGTATCCTATCCAATCCTCTATCCTATCCTATCATCTATCCTCTATCCTATCCTATCGTCTATCCTATCCTCTATCCTATCCTATGCTCTATCCTATTCTATCCCCAATCATATCCTATCCTCTATCCTATCCTATTCTCTATCCTATCCTCTCCTCTATCCTATCCTCTATCCTATCCTCTATCCTATCCTATCCTCTATTCTATCCTATCGTCTATCCTATCCTCTATCCTATCCTGTCGTCTATCCTATCCTCTATCCTATCCTATCCTCTATCCTATCAAATCCCCTATCCTATCCTCTGTCCTATCCTATCCTCTATCCTATCCTATCCTCTATCCTATCAAATCCCCTATCCTATCCTCTATCCTATCAAATCCCCTATCCTATCCTCTATCCTATCCTATGCTCTATCCTATTCTATCCCCAATCATATCCTATCCTCTATCCTATCTTATTCTCTATCCTATCCTCTCCTCTATCCTATCCTCTATCCTATCCTCTATCCTATCCTATCCTCTATTCTATCTTATCCTCTATCCTATCCTATCCTCTATCCTATCCTATCCTCTATCCTATCCTATCCTAACCTCTATCCTATCCTCTATCCTATCCTATCTTCTATCCTATCCTATCCTCTATCCTATCATATCCTCTATCCTATAATATCCTCTATCCTATCCTATCCTCTATCCAATCCTCTATCCTATCCTCTATCCTATCCTATCTTCTGTCCTATTCTACCCTCTATCCTATCAAATCCCCTATCCTATCCTCTATCCTATCCTATCCTCTATCCTATCCTATCGTCTATCCTATCCTCTATCCTATCCTATCCTCTATCCTATCCTATCCTCTATCCTATCCTATCCTCTATCCTATCCTATCCTCTATCCTATCCTATCCTCTATCCTATCCTATCCTCTATCCTATCCTATTCTCTATCCTATCCTCTCCTCTATCCTATCCTCTATCCTATCCTCTATCCTATCCTATCCTCTATTCTATCCTATCGTCTATCCTATCCTCTATCCTATCCTGTCGTCTATCCTATCCTCTATCCTATCCTATCCTCTATCCTATGCTATCCTCTATCCTATCCTATCCTCTATCCTATCAAATCCCCTATCCTATCCTCTGTCCTATCCTATCCTCTATAATATCCTATCCTCTATCCTATCAAATCCCCTATCCTATCCTCTATCCTATCAAATCCCCTATCCTATTCTCTATCCTATCCTCTCCTCTATCCTATCCTCTATCCTATCCTCTATCCAATCCTATCTTCTATTCTATCCTATCGTCTATCCTATCCTCTATCCTATCCTATCCTCTATCCTATCCTATCCTCTATCCTATCCTATCCTAACCTCTATCCTATCCTCTATCCTATCCTATTTTCTATCCTATCCTATCTTCTATCCTATCATATCCTCTATCCTATAATATCCTCTATCCTATCCTATCCTCTATCCAATCCTCTATCCTATCCTCTATCCTATCCTATCTTCTGTCCTATTCTACCCTCTATCCTATCAAATCCCCTATCCTATCCTCTATCCTATCCTATCCTCTGTCCTATCCTATCGTCTATCCTATCCTCTATCCTATCCTATCCTCTATCCTATACTATCCTCTATCCTATCCTATCCTCTATCCTATCCTATCCTCTATCCTATCCTATCCTCTATCCTATCCTCTATCCTATAGTATCCTCTTTCCTATCCTATCCTCTATCCTATAGTATCCTCTTTCCTATCCTATCCTCTATCCTATAGTATCCTCTTTCCTATCCTATCCTCTATCCTATCCTATCCTCTATCCTATCCTCTATCCTATCCTATGCTCTATCCTATTCTATCCCCAATCATATCCTATCCTCTATCCTATCCTATTCTCTATCCTATCCTCTCCTCTATCCTATCCTCTATCCTATCCTCTATCCTATCCTATCCTCTATTCTATCCTGTCGTCTATCCTATCCTCTATCCTATCCTGTCGTCTATCCTATCCTCTATCCTATCCTATCCTCTATCCTATCCTATCCTCTATCCTATCCTATCCTCTATCCTATCCTATCCTCTATCCTATCAAATCCCCTATCCTATCCTCTGTCCTATCCTATCCTCTATCCTATCCTATCCTCTATCCTATCAAATCCCCTATCCTATCCTCTATCCTATCCTATCCTGTATCCTATCCAATCCTCTATCCTATCCTATCATCTATCCTCTATCCTATCCAATCCTCTATCCTAGCCTATCCTCTATCCTATCATATCCTCTATCCTATAATATCCTCTATCCTATCCTATCCTCTATCCAATCCTCTATCCTATCCTCTATCCTATCCTATCTTCTGTCCTATTCTACCCTCTATCCTATCAAATCCCCTATCCTATCCTCTATCCTATCCTATCCTCTGTCCTATCCTATCGTCTATCCTATCCTGTATCCTATCCTATCCTCTATCCTATCCTATCCTCTATCCTATCCTATCCTCTATCCTATCCTCTATCCTATAGTATCCTCTTTCCTATCCTATCCTCTATCCTATAGTATCCTCTTTCCTATCCTATCCTCTATCCTATAGTATCCTCTTTCCTATCCTATCCTCTATCCTATCCTATCCTCTATCCTATCCTCTATCCTATCCTATGCTCTATCCTATTCTATCCCCAATCATATCCTATCCTCTATCCTATCCTATTCTCTATCCTATCCTCCCCTCTATCCTATCCTCTATCCTATCCTATCCTCTATTCTATCCTATCGTCTATCCTATCCTCTATCCTATCCTGTCGTCTATCCTATCCTCTATCCTATCCTATCCTCTATCCTATCCTATCCTCTATCCTATCCTATCCTCTATCCTATCAAATCCCCTATCCTATCCTCTGTCCTATCCTATCCTCTATCCTATCCTATCCTCTATCCTATCAAATCCCCTATCCTATCCTCTATCCTATCAAATCACCTATCCTATCCTCTATCCTATCCTATCCTCTATCCTATCCTATCGTCTATCCTATCCTCTATCCTATCCTATGCTATATCCTATTCTATCCCCAATCATATCCTATCCTCTATCCTATCCTATTCTCTATCCTATCCTCTCCTCTATCCTATCCTCTATCCTACCCTCTATCCTATCCTATCCTCTATTCTATCGTATCGTCTATCCTATCCTCTATCCTATAGTATCCTCTATCCTATCCTATCCTCTATCCTATCCTATCCTAACCTCTATCCTATCCTCTATCCTATCCTATCTTCTATCCTATCCTATCTTCTATCCTATCATATCCTCTATCCTTTAATATCCTCTATCCTATCCTATCCTCTATCCAATCCTCTATCCTATCCTCTATCCTATCCTATCTTCTGTCCTATTCTACCCTCTATCCTATCAAATCCCCTATCCTATCCTCTATCCCATCCTATCCTCTATCCTATCCTATCGTCTATCCTATCCTCTATCCTATCCTATCCTCTTTCCTATCCTATCCTCTATCCTATCCTATCCTCTATCCTATCCTATCCTCTATCCTATCCTATCCTCTATCCTATCCTATCCTCTATCCTATCCTATCTTCTATCCTATCCTATCCTCTATCCTATCCTATCCTCTATCCTATCCTATCCTCTATCCTATCCTATCCTCTATCCTATCCTATCCTCTATCCTATCCTATCCTCTATTCTATCCTATCGTCTATCCTATCCTCTATCCTATCGTATCCTCTATCCTATCCTATCCTCTATCCTATCCTATCCTCTATCCTATCCTATCCTAACCTCTATCCTATCCTCTATCCTATCCTATTTTCTATCCTATCCTATCTTCTATCCTATCATATCCTCTATCCTATAATATCCTCTATCCTATCCTATCCTCTATCCAATCCTCTATCCTATCCTCTATCCCATCCTATCTTCTGTCCTATTCTACCCTCTATCCTATCAAATCCCCTATCCTATCCTCTATCCTATCCTATCCTCTATCCTATCCTATCGTCTATCCTATCCTCTATCCTATCCTATCCTCTATCCTATCCTATCCTCTATCCTATCCTATCCTCTATACTATCCTATCCTCTATCCTATCCTATCGTCTATCCTATCCTCTATCCTATCCTATCCTCTATCCTATCCTATCCTCTTTCCTATCCTATCCTCTATCCTATCCTATCCTCTATCATATCCTATCATCTATCCTCAATCCTATCCTTTCCTGTATCCTATCCAATCCTCTATCCTATCCTATACTCTATCCTATCCTGTCCTCTATCCTATCCTATCCTCTATCCTATCCTCTATCCTATAATATCCTCTATCCTATCAAATCCCCTATCCTGTCCTCTATCCTATCCTATCCTCTATCCTATCCTATCGTCTATCCTATCCTCTATCCTATCCTATCCTCTATCCTATCCTATCCTCTATCCTATCCTATCGTCTATCCTATCCTCTATCCTATCCTATCCTCTATCCTATCCTATCCTCTATCCTATCCTCTATCCTATAATATCCTCTATCCTATCAAATCCCCTATCCTGTCCTCTATCCTATCCTATCCTCTATCCTATCCTATCGTCTATCCTATCCTCTATCCTATCCTATCCTCTATCCTATCCTATCCTCTATCCTATCCTATCCTCTATCCTATCCTATCGTCTATCCTATCCTCTATCCTATCCTATCCTCTATCCTATCCTATCCTCTATCCTATCCTATCTTCTATCCTATCCTATCCTCTATCCTATCAAATCCCCTATCCTATCCTCTATCCTATAATATCCTCTATCCTATCAAATCCCCTATCCTATCCTCTATCCTATCCTATCCTGTATCCTATCCAATCCTCTATCCTATCCTATCATCTATCCTCTATCCTATCCAATCCTCTATCCTAGCCTATCCTCTATCCTATCATATCCTCTATCCTATAATATCCTCTATCCTATCCTATCCTCTATCCAATCCTCTATCCTATCCTATCCTCTATCCAATCCTCTATCCTATCCTATCCTCTATTCTATCCTGTCCTGTATCCTATCAAATCCCCTATCCTATCCTCTGTACTATCCTATCCTCTATCCTATCCTATCGTCTATCCTATCGTCTATCCTATCCTCTATCCTATCCTATCCTCTATCCTATCCTATCCTCTATCCTATCCTATCGTCTATCCTATCCTCTATCCTATCCTATCCTCTATCCTATCCTATCGTCTATCCTATCCTCTATCCTATCCTATCCTCTATCCTATCCTATCCTCTATCCTATCCTCTATCCTATAATATCCTCTATCCTATCAAATCCCCTATCCTGTCCTCTATCCTATCCTATCCTCTATCCTATCCTATCGTCTATCCTATCCTCTATCCTATCCTATCCTCTATCCTATCCTATCCTCTATCCTATCCTATCCTCTATCCTATCCTATCCTCTATCCTATCCTATCCTCTATCCTATCCTATCCTCTATTCTATCCTATCGTCTATCCTATCCTCTATCCTATCGTATCCTCTATCCTATCCTATCCTCTATCCTATCCTATCCTCTATCCTATCCTATCCTAACCTCTATCCTATCCTCTATCCTATCCTATTTTCTATCCTATCCTATCTTCTATCCTATCATATCCTCTATCCTATAATATCCTCTATCCTATCCTATCCTCTATCCAATCCTCTATCCTATCCTCTATCCCATCCTATCTTCTGTCCTATTCTACCCTCTATCCTATCAAATCCCCTATCCTATCCTCTATCCTATCCTATCCTCTATCCTATCCTATCGTCTATCCTATCCTCTATCCTATCCTATCCTCTATCCTATCCTATCCTCTATCCTATCCTATCCTCTATACTATCCTATCCTCTATCCTATCCTATCGTCTATCCTATCCTCTATCCTATCCTATCCTCTATCCTATCCTATCCTCTTTCCTATCCTATCCTCTATCCTATCCTATCCTCTATCATATCCTATCATCTATCCTCAATCCTATCCTTTCCTGTATCCTATCCAATCCTCTATCCTATCCTATACTCTATCCTATCCTGTCCTCTATCCTATCCTATCCTCTATCCTATCCTCTATCCTATAATATCCTCTATCCTATCAAATCCCCTATCCTGTCCTCTATCCTATCCTATCCTCTATCCTATCCTATCGTCTATCCTATCCTCTATCCTATCCTATCCTCTATCCTATCCTATCCTCTATCCTATCCTATCGTCTATCCTATCCTCTATCCTATCCTATCCTCTATCCTATCCTATCCTCTATCCTATCCTATCTTCTATCCTATCCTATCCTCTATCCTATCAAATCCCCTATCCTATCCTCTATCCTATCCTATCCTGTATCCTATCCAATCCTCTATCCTATCCTATCATCTATCCTCTATCCTATCCAATCCTCTATCCTAGCCTATCCTCTATCCTATCATATCCTCTATCCTATAATATCCTCTATCCTATCCTATCCTCTATCCAATCCTCTATCCTATCCTATCCTCTATCCAATCCTCTATCCTATCCTATCCTCTATTCTATCCTGTCCTGTATCCTATCAAATCCCCTATCCTATCCTCTGTACTATCCTATCCTCTATCCTATCCTATCGTCTATCCTATCGTCTATCCTATCCTCTATCCTATCCTATTCTCAACCCTATCCTATCCTCTATACTATAATATCATCTATCCTAGCCAATCCTCTATCCTATCCTCTATCCTATCCTATTCTCTATCCTATCCTATCCCCTATCGTATCCTGTTCTGTATCCTATCCAATCCCCTATCCTATCCTCTATCCTATCCTCTATCCTATCCTATTCTCTATCCTATCCTCTATCCTATCCTATCCCCTATCGCATCCTGTTCTGTATCCTATCCAATCCCCTATCCTATCCTATCCTCTATCCTATCCTATCCTCTATCCTATCCTATCGTGTATCCTATCCTATCGTGTATCCTATCCTATCCTGTATCCTATCCAATCCTCTATCCTATCCTATCATCTATCCTCTATCCTATCCAATCCTCTATCCTAGCCTATCCTCTATCCTATCATATCCTCTATCCTATAATATCCTCTATCCTATCCTATCCTCTATCCAATCCTCTATCCTATCCTATCCTCTATCCAATCCTCTATCCTATCCTATCCTCTATTCTATCCTGTCCTGTATCCTATCAAATCCCCTATCCTATCCTCTGTACTATCCTATCCTCTATCCTATCCTATCCCCTATCGCATCCTGTTCTGTATCCTATCCAATCCCCTATCCTATCCTATCCTCTATCCTATCCTATCCTCTATCCTATCCTATCGTCTATCCTATCCTCTATCCTATCCTATCCTCTATCCTATCCTATCCTCTATCCTATCCTATCTTCTATCCTATCCTATCCTCTATCCTATCAAATCCCCTATCCTATCCTCTATCCTATCCTATCCTGTATCCTATCCAATCCTCTATCCTATCCTATCATCTATCCTCTATCCTATCCAATCCTCTATCCTAGCCTATCCTCTATCCTATCATATCCTCTATCCTATAATATCCTCTATCCTATCCTATCCTCTATCCAATCCTCTATCCTATCCTATCCTCTATCCAATCCTCTATCCTATCCTATCCTCTATTCTATCCTGTCCTGTATCCTATCAAATCCCCTATCCTATCCTCTGTACTATCCTATCCTCTATCCTATCCTATCGTCTATCCTATCGTCTATCCTATCCTCTATCCTATCCTATTCTCAACCCTATCCTATCCTCTATACTATAATATCATCTATCCTAGCCAATCCTCTATCCTATCCTCTATCCTATCCTATTCTCTATCCTATCCTATCCCCTATCGTATCCTGTTCTGTATCCTATCCAATCCCCTATCCTATCCTCTATCCTATCCTCTATCCTATCCTATTCTCTATCCTATCCTCTATCCTATCCTATCCCCTATCGCATCCTGTTCTGTATCCTATCCAATCCCCTATCCTATCCTATCCTCTATCCTATCCTATCCTCTATCCTATCCTATCGTGTATCCTATCCTATCGTGTATCCTATCCTATCCTATCCTCTATCCTATCATATCCTCTATCCTATCCTATCGTCTATCCTATCCTATCCTCCATCCTATCCTATCCTCTATCCTATCCTATCCTCTATCCTATCAAATCCCCTATCCTATCCTCTGTCCTATCCTATCCTCTATCCTATCCTATCCTCTATCCTATCCTATCCTCTATCCTATCCTATCGTCTATCCTATCCTCTATCCTATCCTATCCTCTATCCTATAGTATCCTCTTTCCTATCCTATCCTCTCCTCTATCCTATCCTATCGTCTATCCTATCCTCTATCCTATCCTATGCTCTATCCTATTCTATCCCCAATCATATCCTATCCTCTATCCTATCCTATCCTCTATCCTATCCTATCGTCTATCCTATCCTCTATCCTATCCTATCCTCTATCCTATCCTATCCTCTATCCTATCCTATCCTCTATCCTATCCTATCCTCTATCCTATCCTATCCTCTATCCTATCCTATCCTCTATCCTATCCTATCCTCTATCCTATCCTATCGTCTATCCTATCCTCTATCCTATCCTATCCTCTATCCTATCCTATCCTCTTTCCTATCCTATCCTCTATCCTATCCTATCCTCTATCATATCCTATCATCTATCCTCAATCCTATCCTTTCCTGTATCCTATCCAATCCTCTATCCTATCCTATACTCTATCCTATCCTGTCCTCTATCCTATCAAATCCCCTATCCTGTCCTGTATCCTATCCTATCCTCTATCCTATCCTATCCTCTATCCTATCCTATCCTCTATCCTATCCTCTATCCTATCCTATCCTCTATCCTATCCTATCCTCTATCCTATCCTATCCTCTATCCTATCCTATCCTCTATCCTATCCTATCCTCTATCCTATCCTATCCTCTATCCTATCCTATCCTCTATCCTATCCTATCGTCTATCCTATCCTCTATCCTATCCTATCCTCTATCCTATCCTCTCCTCTATCCTATCCTATCCTAACCTCTATCCTATCCTCTATCCTATCCTATTTTCTATCCTATCCTATCTTCTATCCTATCATATCCTCTATCCTATAATATCCTCTATCCTATCCTATCCTCTATCAAATCCTCTATCCTATCCTCTATCCCATCCTATCTTCTGTCCTATTCTACCCTCTATCCTATCAAATCCCCTATCCTATCCTCTATCCTATCCTATCCTCTATCCTATCCTATCCTCTATCCTATCCTATCGTCTATCCTATCCTCTATCCTATCCTATCCTCTATCCTATCCTATCCTCTATCCTATCCTATCCTCTATCCTATCCTATCCTCTATCCTATCCTATCCTCTATCCTATCCTATCCTCTATCCTATCCTATCCTCTATCCTATCCTATCCTCTATCCTATCCTATCCTCTATCCTATCCTATCGTCTATCCTATCCTCTATCCTATCCTATCCTCTATCCTATCCTATCCTCTTTCCTATCCTATCCTCTATCCTATCCTATCCTCTATCATATCCTATCATCTATCCTCAATCCTATCCTTTCCTGTATCCTATCCAATCCTCTATCCTATCCTATACTCTATCCTATCCTGTCCTCTATCCTATCAAATCCCCTATCCTGTCCTGTATCCTATCCTATCCTCTATCCTATCCTATCCTCTATCCTATCCTATCCTCTATCCTATCCTATCCTCTATCCTATCCTATCCTCTATCCTATCCTATCCTCTATCCTATCCTATCCTCTATCCTATCCTATCCTCTATCCTATCCTATCCTCTATCCTATCCTATCCTCTATCCTATCCTATCCTCTATCCTATCCTATCGTCTATCCTATCCTCTATCCTATCCTATCCTCTATCCTATCCTATGAGCTATCCTATCCTATCCTCTATCCTATCCTATCTTCTATCCTATCCTATCCTCTATCCTATCAAATCCCCTATCCTATCCTCTATCCTATCCTATCCTGTATCCTATCCAATCCTCTATCCTATCCTATCCTCTATCCTATCCTATCGTCTACCCTATCCTCTATCCTATCCTATCCTCTATCCTATCCTATCGTCTATCCTATCCTCTATCCTATCCTATCCTCTATCCTATCCTCTCCTCTATCCTATCCTATCCTAACCTCTATCCTATCCTCTATCCTATCCTATTTTCTATCCTATCCTATCTTCTATCCTATCATATCCTCTATCCTATAATATCCTCTATCCTATCCTATCCTCTATCAAATCCTCTATCCTATCCTCTATCCCATCCTATCTTCTGTCCTATTCTACCCTCTATCCTATCAAATCCCCTATCCTATCCTCTATCCTATCCTATCCTCTATCCTATCCTATCCTCTATCCTATCCTATCCTCTATCCTATCCTATCGTCTATCCTATCCTCTATCCTATCCTATCCTCTATCCTATCCTATCCTCTATCCTATCCTATCCTCTATCCTATCCTATCCTCTATCCTATCCTATCCTCTATCCTATCCTATCCTCTATCCTATCCTATCCTCTATCCTATCCTATCCTCTATCCTATCCTATCCTCTATCCTATCCTATCGTCTATCCTATCCTCTATCCTATCCTATCCTCTATCCTATCCTATCCTCTTTCCTATCCTATCCTCTATCCTATCCTATCCTCTATCATATCCTATCATCTATCCTCAATCCTATCCTTTCCTGTATCCTATCCAATCCTCTATCCTATCCTATACTCTATCCTATCCTGTCCTCTATCCTATCAAATCCCCTATCCTGTCCTGTATCCTATCCTATCCTCTATCCTATCCTATCCTCTATCCTATCCTATCCTCTATCCTATCCTATCCTCTATCCTATCCTATCCTCTATCCTATCCTATCCTCTATCCTATCCTATCCTCTATCCTATCCTATCCTCTATCCTATCCTATCCTCTATCCTATCCTATCCTCTATCCTATCCTATCCTCTATCCTATCCTATCGTCTATCCTATCCTCTATCCTATCCTATCCTCTATCCTATCCTATGAGCTATCCTATCCTATCCTCTATCCTATCCTATCTTCTATCCTATCCTATCCTCTATCCTATCAAATCCCCTATCCTATCCTCTATCCTATCCTATCCTGTATCCTATCCAATCCTCTATCCTATCCTATCCTCTATCCTATCCTATCGTCTACCCTATCCTCTATCCTATCCTATCCTCTATCCTATCCTATCCTCTATCCTATCCTATCCTCTATCCTATCCTATCTTCTATCCTATCCTATCTTCTATCCTATCCTATCCTCTATCCTATCAAATCCCCTATCCTATCCTCTATCCTATCCTATCCTGTATCCTATCCAATCCTCTATCCTATCCTATCATCTATCCTCTATCCTATCCAATCCTCTATCCTAGCCTATCCTCTATCCTATCATATCCTCTATCCTATAATATCCTCTATCCCATCCTATCCTCTATCCAATCCTCTATCCTATCCTATCCTCTATTCTATCCTGTCCTGTATCCTATCAAATCCCCTATCCTATCCTCTGTACTATCGTATCCTCTATCCTATCCTATCGTGTATCCTATCGTCTATCCTATCCTCTATCCTAGCCTATCCTCTATCCTATCATATCCTCTATCCTATAATATCCTCTATCCTATCCTATCCTCTGTCCAATCCTCTACCCTATCCTATCCTCTATTCTATCCTGTCCTCTATCCTATCCTATCCTCTATCCTATCCTATCCTCTATCCTATCCTATCTTCTATCCTATCCTATCTTCTATCCTATCCTATCCTCTATCCTATCAAATCCCCTATCCTATCCTCTATCCTATCCTATCCTGTATCCTATCCAATCCTCTATCCTATCCTATCATCTATCCTCTATCCTATCCAATCCTCTATCCTAGCCTATCCTCTATCCTATCATATCCTCTATCCTATAATATCCTCTATCCCATCCTATCCTCTATCCAATCCTCTATCCTATCCTATCCTCTATTCTATCCTGTCCTGTATCCTATCAAATCCCCTATCCTATCCTCTGTACTATCGTATCCTCTATCCTATCCTATCGTCTATCCTATCGTCTATCCTATCCTCTATCCTAGCCTATCCTCTATCCTATCCTATCCTCTTTCCTATCCTATCCTCTATCCTATCCTATCCTCTATCCTATCCTATCCTCTATCCTATCCAATCCTCTATCCTATCCTATCCTCTATCCTATCCTATCCTCTATCCTATCCTATCCTCTATCCTATCCTATCCTCTATCCTATCCTATCGTCTATCCTATCCTCTATCCTATCCTATCCTCTATCCTATCCTATGATCTATCCTATCCTATCCTCTATCCTATCCTATCTTCTATCCTATCCTATCCTCTATCCTATCAAATCCCCTATCCTATCCTCTATCCTATCCTATCCTGTATCCTATCCAATCCTCTATCCTATCCTATCCTCTATCCTATCCTATCGTCTACCCTATCCTCTATCCTATCCTATCCTCTATCCTATCCTATCCTCTATCCTATCCTATCCTCTATCCTATCCTATCTTCTATCCTATCCTATCTTCTATCATATCCTATCCTCTATCCTATCAAATCCCCTATCCTATCCTCTATAGTACTATCCTATCCTGTATCCTATCCAATCCTCTATCCTATCCTATCATCTATCCTCTATCCTATCCAATCCTCTATCCTAGCCTATCCTCTATCCTATCATATCCTCTATCCTATAATATCCTCTATCCCATCCTATCCTCTATCCAATCCTCTATCCTATCCTATCCTCTATTCTATCCTGTCCTGTATCCTATCAAATCCCCTATCCTATCCTCTGTACTATCGTATCCTCTATCCTATCCTATCGTCTATCCTATCGTCTATCCTATCCTCTATCCTAGCCTATCCTCTATCCTATCATATCCTCTATCCTATAATATCCTCTATCCTATCCTATCCTCTGTCCAATCCTCT